>NC_054701.1:43058207-43138207 GCF_016097555.1 Gigantopelta aegis
CTCTGTCCCAATCAGTGCTCCACAACTGGTATATAAAAAGTAAAGTAAAGTTTGTTTTATTTAACGATGCCACTAGAGCACATTGATTTTTTATCTTATCATCGGCTATTGGACGTCAAACATATGGTCATTCTGACACTGTTTTTTTAGAGGAAACCTGCTGTCACCACATAGGCTACTCTTTTAGGACAGGCAGCAAGGGATCTTTTATTTGTGCTTCCCACAGGCAGGATAGCACAAACCATGGCTTTTGTTGAACCAGTTATGGATCACTGGTCGGTGCAAGTGGTTTACACCTACCCATTGAGCTTTGCAGAGCACTCACTCAGGGTTTGGAGTCGGTATCTGGATTAAAAATCCCATGCCTCGCTGGGATCCGAACCCAGTACCTACCAGCCTGTAGACCAATGGCCTAACCACGATGCCACTGAGGCCGGTCAGTATATAAAAGGCCATGGTATGTGCTGTTCTGTCTGTGAGAAAGTGCTTATAAAAGATTTCTTGTTGCCAATGGGAGAATGTCTACAGTTGGTTTACTCTGCATGAAGACTACTTGTCAGAATTACAAAATATCTGACATCCAGCAGCCGAAGATTAATTAATGAGCTCTAGTAGTGTCGTTAAACAAAAACAACTTTTTACTCTTTTATATATATATATAGCTGATCATTAGATGATCATTATTTCATATAACCTTACAACACAGAACACAGAGAGGAAGGAAATGTTTTATTTAACAACGCACTCAACACATTTTATTTACGGTTATATGGCATCGGACATGTGGTTAAGGACCACACAGATATTGAGAGAGGAAATCCACTGTCGCCACTTCATGGGCTACTCTTTCCGATTAGCAGCAAGGGATCTTTTATATGCACCATCCCACAGACAGGGTAGTACATACCATGGCCTTTGATATACCAGTCGTGGTGTACTGGCTGAAACAAAAAATAGCCCAATGGGCCCACCGACTGGGATCGATCCCAAACTAACCGCGCATCGAGCGAGCACTTTACCACTGGGCTACATCACGCCCCCAACACAGAGAGAAACACTGTTTACTTCAGAGTCTAAAATCCACCTACAAATTTAATGACTTGCTAACAACCTGACAGGGTTTGGTAGGTACAGTCTGGTCGATACCTGAAAACATCAGCATTATGTACAGTTTCTACAGCCGTGTGTTACATAATACCCATAGTTGGATGCTAATGAGTCGGTAATCAATACGATTAGCAACAAACGGATGCTGAATAAAATGTAACAGATATTATACTGGAAACATTGTGTAATGGCAGACTGACCCTGTAGTGTATGCATGTACATCAGTGTGTATGTGTATGTACGTCAGTGTGCATATACATCAGTGTGCATGTACATGTATGTCAATGTGTATGTACGTCAGTGTGCATGTGTATGTACGTCAGTGTGCATGTGTATGTACGTCAGTGTGCATGTGCATATACATCAGAGTGCATGTACGTCAGTGTGCATATACATCAGAGTGCATGTACATCAGTGTGCATGTACATCAGAGTGCATGTGTATGTACGCAGTGTGCATGTGCATGTATGTCAGTGTGCATGTGCATATACATCAGAGTGCATGTACTTCAGTGTGCATGTACGTCAGAGTGCATGTGTATGTACATCAGTGTGCCTGTGTATGTACATCAGTGTGCCTGTGTATGTACATCAGAGTGCATGTGTATGTACGCAGTGTGCATGTGCATGTATGTCAGTGTACATGTGCATATACATCAAAGTGCATGTACGTCAGAGTGTATGTACATCAGTGTGCATGTACGTCAGTGTGTATGTACGTCAGTGTGCACGTGTATGTATGTCAGTGTGCATGTGCATATACATCAGAGTGCATGTACACCAGTGTGTATGTACGTCAGTGTGCATGTGTATGCACGTCAGTGTGCATGTGTATGTACGTCAGTGTGCCTGTGCATGTGCATATACATCAGTGTGCCTGTGTATGTACATCAGTGTGCCTGTGTATGTACGTCAGTGTTCCTGTGTATGTACACCAGTGTGCCTGTGTATGTACACCAGTGTGTGTGTGCCTGTGTACATGTACATCAGTGTACACCAGTGTGTCTGTGTGTATGTACATCAGTGTGTCTGTGTATGTACGTCAGTGTGCCTGTGTATGTACATGTACAGTGTGTCTGTGTATGTGTGTCTGTGTATGTACATGTGCAGTGTGTATGTACGTACAGTGTGCCTGTGTATGTACATCAGTGTGTCTGTGTATGTACATGTACAGTGTGTCTGTACATCAGTATGTACATGTACCTCAGTGTGTATGTACATGTACACCAGTGTGTCTGTGTATGTACATCAGTGTGCCTGTGTATGTACATCAGTGTGTGTATGTACATGTACATCAGTGTGTACGTGTGTGCCTGTGTACACCAGTGTGCCTGTGTATGTACATCAGTGTGTCTGTGTATGTACATCAGTGTGCCTGTGTATGTACATCAGTACATCAGTGTGTGTGTATGTACATGTGTATGTACATCAGTGTGCCTCAGTGTGTGTGTGTATGTACATGTGTGCATGTACACAGTGTGTCTGTGTATGTACATCAGTGTGCCTGTGTATGTACATCAGTGTGCCTGTGTATGTACATCAGTGTGCCTGTGTATGTACACCAGTGTGCCTGTGTATGTACATCAGTGTGCCTGTGTATGTACACCAGTGTGCCTGTGTATGTACATCAGTGTGCCTGTGTATGTACACCAGTGTGCCTGTGTATGTACATCAGTGTGCCTGTGTATGTACATGTATGTACGTCAGTGTGTGTGTGTGTATGTACATGTACAGTGTGTATGTGTATGTACATCAGTGTGCCTGTGTATGTACATGTACATCAGTGTGTACCTGTGTGTACATGTACATCAGTGTGCCTGTGTATGTACATCAGTGTGTATGTACATGTACATCAGTGTGCCTGTGTGTATGTACATCAGTGTGCCTGTGTATGTACATGTAGTGTCAGTGTGTACATGTGTATGTACATCAGTGTGCCTGTGTACATGTACATCAGTGTGCCTGTGTATGTACATCAGTGTACATGTACATGTACATCAGTGTGTACATGTGCATGTACATGTACATCAGTGTGCCTGTGTATGTACATGTGCAGTGTGTACATGTATGTATGTACATCAGTGTGCCTGTGTATGTACATCAGTGTGCCTGTGTATGTACATCAGTGTGCCTGTGTATGTACATCAGTGTGCCTGTGTATGTACATCAGTGTGCCTGTGTATGTACATCAGTGTGCCTGTGTATGTACATGTACATCAGTGTGCCTGTGTATGTACATGTACATCAGTGTGTCTGTGTATGTACATGTACATCAGTGTGCATGTGTATGTACATGTACAGTGTGCCTGTGTATGTACATGTACATCAGTGTGCATGTACTGTGTATGTACATGTACATCAGTGTGTCAGTGTGCCTGTGTACATCAGTGTGCCTGTGCATGTACATCAGTGTGCCTGTGTATGTACATCAGTGTGCCTGTGTATGTACATCAGTGTGCCTGTGCATGTACATCAGTGTGCCTGTGCATGTACATCAGTGTGCCTGTGTATGTGCATGTACATCAGTGTGCCTGTGTATGTACATGTACATCAGTGTGTGTGTGTATGTACATCAGTGTGTCTGTGTATGTACATCAGTGTGTGTGTGTATGTACATGTACATCAGTGTGTCTGTGTATGTACATGTACATCAGTGTGTCTGTGTATGTACATGTACATCAGTGTGTCTGTGTATGTATGTAGTGTACATCAGTGTGTCAGTGTGTATGTACATGTACATCAGTGTGTGTACATCAGTGTGTGTGTGTATGTACATGTACATCAGTGTGTCTGTGTATGTACATGTGCATCATGTACATGTGTGTGTGTATGTACATGTACATCAGTGTGTACGTGTATGTACATGTACATCAGTGTGCATGTGTATGTACATCAGTACATGTGTACATGTGTGTCAGTGTGTATGTACATGTACATCAGTGTGCCTGTGTATGTACATGTACATCAGTGTGTCTGTGTGTATGTACATGTACATCAGTGTGTGTGTGTATGTACATGTACATCAGTGTGTCTGTGTATGTACATGTACATCAGTGTGCCTGTGTATGTACATGTACATCAGTGTGTACATGTGTGCCTGTGTATGTACATGTACATCAGTGTGCCTGTGTATGTACATGTACATCAGTGTGTCTGTGTATGTACATCAGTGTGTGTGTGTGTATGTACATGTACATCAGTGTGTGTATGTACATGTACATCAGTGTGTATGTACATGTACATCAGTGTGTGTGTGTATGTACATGTACATCAGTGTGTGTGTGTATGTACATGTACATCAGTGTGTCTGTACATGTACATCAGTGTGCCTGTGTATGTACATGTACATCAGTGTGTCTGTGTATGTACATGTACATCAGTGTGTGTGTCTGTGTGTGTGTTGTACATGTACATCAGTGTGCCTGTGTATGTACATGTACATCAGTGTGTCTGTGTATGTACATGTACATCAGTGTGCCTGTGTATGTACATGTACATCAGTGTGTATGTACATGTACATCAGTGTGTCTGTGTATGTACATGTACATCAGTGTGCCTGTGTATGTACATGTACATCAGTGTGCCTGTGTATGTACATGTACATCAGTGTGTGTGTGTATGTACATGTACATCAGTGTGCCTGTGTATGTACATGTACATCAGTGTGCCTGTGTATGTACATGTACATCAGTGTGTGTGTGTATGTACATGTACATCAGTGTGTCTGTGTATGTACATGTACATCAGTGTGTGTGTGTATGTACATGTACATCAGTGTGTGTGTGTATGTACATGTACATCAGTGTGTGTGTGTATGTACATGTACATCAGTGTGTCTGTGTATGTACATGTACATCAGTGTGTCTGTGTATGTACATGTACATCAGTGTGTCTGTGTATGTACATGTACATCAGTGTGTGTGTGTATGTACATGTACATCAGTGTGTGTGTGTATGTACATGTACATCAGTGTGTGTGTGTATGTACATGTACATCAGTGTGTCTGTGTATGTACATGTACATCAGTGTGTGTGTGTATGTACATCAGTGTGTATGTACATGTACATCAGTGTGTGTGTGTATGTACATGTACATCAGTGTGTGTGTGTATGTACATGTACATCAGTGTGTCTGTGTATGTACATGTACATCAGTGTGTGTGTGTATGTACATGTACATCAGTGTGTGTGTGTATGTACATGTACATCAGTGTGTGTGTGTATGTACATGTACATCAGTGTGTGTGTGTATGTACATGTACATCAGTGTGTGTGTGTGTGTACATGTACATCAGTGTGTGTGTGTATGTACATGTACATCAGTGTGTATGTACATGTACATCAGTGTGTGTGTATGTACATGTACATCAGTGTGTCTGTGTATGTACATGTACATCAGTGTGTGTGTGTATGTACATGTACATCAGTGTGTGTGTGTACATGTACATCAGTGTGTCTGTGTATGTACATGTACATCAGTGTGTGTGTGTATGTACATGTACATCAGTGTGTGTGTGTATGTACATGTACATCAGTGTGTGTGTGTATGTACATGTACATCAGTGTGTGTGTGTATGTACATGTACATCAGTGTGTGTGTGTGTGTGTGTGTATGTACATGTACATCAGTGTGTGTGTGTGTATGTACATGTACATCAGTGTGTGTGTGTATGTACATGTACATCAGTGTGTGTGTGTATGTACATGTACATCAGTGTGTGTGTGTATGTACATGTACATCAGTGTGTGTGTATGTACATGTACATCAGTGTGTGTGTGTATGTACATCAGTGTGTGTGTGTATGTACATGTACATCAGTGTGTGTGTGTATGTACATGTACATCAGTGTGTGTGTGTGTGTACATGTACATCAGTGTGTGTGTGTATGTACATGTACATCAGTGTGTGTGTGTATGTACATGTACATCAGTGTGCCTGTGTATGTACATGTACATCAGTGTGTGTGTGTACATGTACATCAGTGTGTGTGTATGTATGTACATCAGTGTGTGTGTGTATACATGTACATCAGTGTGTAAAGTACATCAGTGTGTTTGTGTATGTACATGTACATCAGTGTGTGTGTGTATGTACATGTACATCAGTGTGTGTGTGTATGTACTGTGTATGTACACCATGTACATCAGTGTGTGTGTGTGTGTACATGTACATCAGTGTGTACATGTACAAATGTTGTACATGTACATCAGTGTGCCTGTGTCATGCACCCTTTTGTCTTTGTTCCCCTCAGGGGCGGGTCATATAGTCCAGTGGTAAAGTGCCTGCCTGATGCGCGGTTGGTCTAGGATCGATCTCCGTCGGTGACTATATGTTACAATTACCAAATGTTTGACATCCAATAGCTGATGATTAACAAATCAATGTGCTCTAGTGGTGTTGTTAAAGAAAACAAATTTCTTCTTGTTCCCCTCACTAAAATGTTTCCTGGATTCGTCCTTGGGGCAGTGAAAAGAAAATCAATGCAGAGTGTAGGCCTCTATAGCGGTTTTTTGGATATTAATGAAAAATTAATACATTTTTATATGCCCTAGCATAACAGCTGCATTTAAAGAATATGGCAGTCCAGAGGAGACAAATATTATGTATGTTTTAATCTAAATGGTTAAATAATACCAATATACTCAAATGCACATCAGTGAAAACTGAAAGATTATAAAAATACTCAGTTGGTTTTTGGGGGGGGTTTTGTAAAACATTTGTCGATTTACAAATGTATATTTAATTTATTTAATTTTACTGACAAATGTATTTGTAATTTGTTTTATAAATAGTATATTTCTAAATATAACAGAATCATTTCTTCTTATACCTGACATTTTCAATATGCATGTATGTATTTTGGTGTTGATGTCTAAAAAAAAACAGAAGAAGAAAAAATGAACAAAGGTTGGAGAATCAATTAGAAAATATCAACATAATGCCAATATATATTTTTGGCCTGTGGTCTTTGAATTACAATGTATTATATACTTGTTCTGTGTTTAGTAGAAATATCTAACTATAGACCGATATGACGAAATATCGAAAACTAAAACGAGAAGAAAACACAATTGACAACAGTATACATTTCAGTCTGACTGAAATTAGATTTTATATCATTATACACCTACTCTTAGTGACATTAACTTATACAGTATAACCCCTTTAAACTTGTACTACTCGGACCAAGTAAAACGTCTGGTTTTAACAGGTATCTGATTTACAGAGGTTTTCTTCTGTACAGATATTTAAAAAAAACACGTGAAAAATGTCTGATTTTGAGGGATTTCTAGTTCAGAGAGTTTGGTTTTGAAAGGTTTTCCTGTATTACACAATGTATTTAAGGGTTTCCTTGGTGCAGATTGAGATCAGATTTTGGTTGTAAACATTTAAAATCTCTATAATTTTAGTAGCAGTTTTTAAATTTATTTCGTTTTTAAAACTAAATTCCCTTGCCACTTCTACACAAAAAATGAAATATTCATTCATTCATCCATAGTGTTAATATAGTAGTAAAATTACCTGACAGTAGATGTAGTAATAGTAGTAGTCACGAATATTAGTGGTAGTATTCATTCATTCATTCACAGTGGTAATGTAGTAGTAAAATTACCTGGCAGTAGATGTAGTAATAGTAGTATTCAACAATATTAGTGGTAATATTCATTCATTCATTCATTCATTCATTCAGTACCGGCCTCGGTGGCGTCGTGGCAGGCCATCGGTCTACAGGCTGGTAGGTACTGGGTTCGGATCCCAGTCGAGGCATGGGATTTTTAATCCAGATACCGACTCCAAACCCTGAGTGAGTGCTCCGCAAGGCTCAATGGGTAGGTGTAAACCACTTGCACCGACCAGTGATCCATAACTGGTTCAACAAAGGCCATGGTTTGTGCTATCCTGCCTGTGGGAAGCGCAAATAAAAGATCCTTTGCTGCCAATCGGAAGAGTAGCCCATGTAGTGGCGACAGCGGGTTTCCTCTCAAAATCTGTGTGGTCCTTAACCATATGTCTGACGCCATATAACCGTAAATAAAATGTGTTGAGTGCGTCGTTAAATAAAACACTTCTTTCTTTCATTCATTCAGTGGTAATGTAGTAGTAAAATTACCTGGCAGTAGATCTAGTAATAGAAGTAGTCATGAATATTAGTGGTAATATTTATTCATTCATTCAGTCTTGGTAATGGAGAGATAGTGGTAATGTAGTAGTAAAAAGTTAAAAAAACCTGGCAGTAGATGTAGTAATAGTAGCAGTCATGAATATCACATTCATTAATTCATTCATATTCATTACTTCATTCATATTCATTAATTCATTCATATTCATTAATTCATTCATTCATATTCATTCATTCATTCATTCATTCATTCATTCATTCATTCATTCATACATATTCATTAATTCATTCATCAATTCATTCATATTCATTAATTCATTCATATTCATTCATTCATTCATTCCTTCATACATAGTGGTAATGTAGTAGTAAAATTACCTGGCAGTATAGATGTAGTAGTACATGTAGTTGTCAGAATTATCAGTGGTAATGTTAGAGATAATGATGGTACCAGGGCCCCGTTCCATAAAGCGATATTAGCGCTAAGATTATCTTAAGTGTACATGTTAGGTGTGCAGTTATGGTGATCTTAGGGCTAAGATCACTTTATGGAACGGGGCCCTGTAGTGGTAGTTGTAGTATAGTAGCAACAGTGTAAGTGACAGAAGGAAGAAAGGAAATGTTTTATTTAACAATGTACTCAACACATTTTATTTACCGTTATATGGCGTCGGACATATGATTAAGGACCACACAGGCACACAGATATTGAGAGAAAATCCGCTGCCACCACTTCATGAGCTACTCTTTTCGATTAGCAGCAAGGAATCTTTTATATGCACCATCCCACAGACAGGATAGTACATACCATGGCCTTTGTTACACCAGTTGTGGAGCACTGGCTGGAATGAGAAATAGCCCAATGGATCCCCCGACGGGGATCGATCCTAGACTAACCGCACATGAAGCGAGCACTTTACCACTAGGCTACATCTCGTCCTCTGCAACATAAAATGCAAGACATTAGAAAGTTCTATTCACATAATTATGTGAATAGAATTTTCTCATTTAGGAGACTACCCTGATGTGATATAGCCACTGCTTCTAGCCAATAAAACCTTTTAAAATTAAAAAAAAAAAGTACAATAAACTTTCTTTTTTTCTTGGCTAGAATAATAACAACTGCGTCAAATCCCAAATGTACTGATCAATATCAAGGGTTATATTTCAGACTTTTTATAGGTTTTACAACACATATGCTTAAAAAAAAAGTTTGTTTTGTTTAATGACACCACTAGAGCACATTGATATATTAATCATCAGCTATTCATGGATGTCAAACATTATATGGTCATTTTGACACAGTCATAGAGAGGAAACCCGTTACATTTATTCATTAGTAGCAAGGGGTCTTTTATATGCACCATCCCACAGACAGGATAGCACATTCCACAGCCTTTGATATACCAGTTATGGTGCACTGGCTGGAACGAGACATAGCCCGATGGTCCCACCAACGGGGATTGATCTCAAATCGACTACACATCAAGCGAGCGCATTACCACTGGGCTACGTCCTGCCCCTAAAAAAGGATACCCCTCAAATAATGAGAAAGGCATTAGATATACAAACACTGATATTCTAAACAGGGAAAAATAATATTTAACATTCAAGTTTAGTTGTTAGAAAGACCGTTAATCAGAGCCATATTAATTTAACAGGGGGCACATTAATTTAGCACAGTCGATCGAGCGCTCATCCGAGGTGCTTAATTACGTTGCAAAATCAAACCACCTCGGTGGATCCATTCATCTGATTGGGGGTTTTCTCATTCCAACCAGTGCACCAGAACTGGTCAAAGGCCATCATGGTATGTGGTTTCCTGTCTGTGGAAAAGTGCATATAAAAGATCCCTTGCTACTAATGGAAAAATGTAACAGGTTTCCTCTATGACTGTGTCAAAATTACCATATAGCGGGTTTCCTCTCTTAGACTATGTCAGAGTTAACAGATGTTTGACATCCAATGGCTCATGATTAATTAATCAATGTGCTCTAGTGGTGTCGTTAAACAAAAAAAACTAACTTAATTTAACAATGGCAGCTGACTTGAAACAGCCAAGAGACAAGCACCTGTCGCGGTTGGAGAGACAAGAACTGGGTTGTAGAGGTGGACAGCGAAAGAAGTTGAAAGATAGGAGCTGACAGATCGGGAAGAAATAAGATGGAAGTCAAAGGAGATAAAGGAACGGGGGCAGTGGGATAAAATAATAATCATAGTAAAAAAATAATTAAACAGCCTAGAGCAATTCATCCATTACAATTTTAAATACACGACCCTTGTGTTAATCTTAAGTAATTATATTTTATCCGTTTCATGCCAACACCTTCCAACTGTGTCATTATGTCTGTAAATTGTTATTGTACATGTACAACTGATGCACTGTAACAGCTGAAGGTTAAATAAACAGTTGAATTGAAAGAGAAATTAGTTTGTATTTATCTGAATGCAGAAGCTGTAGTTAATTTTACTCATAGATAATGTGCTAGACTCACCGCATTCAACCAATCCTCCATTTATAACCATCTGTAATGATTTAGTATGGCTTCCCTGATGCTGAAAAACCAACGGCTTCAGGAAATTAATACTTTGTTTTTTCTTTTAAGTACCGCTGGGTACGTCAACCTGCCACATAGCAATAATATCAAGTTGTTTTTGTACTATTGTGCTGGAGAGAGTTCATAGTAAACAACATCCAACTGATATATTAAAATGTATCCAAATGAATTGTGTGTTCAACCGACACACCCCCTCCCCTCCACTCCACCCACAATAAAGTGCTCTTTAAACAGAATGTGCCTGATTCACTGCATCAAATTATTTTAATTTATATCAAGTTTAATCTACATGTACTTACACTTGATTCCTGAAAAAAAGTGTGCTTTGTTTAATGACACCAGTAGAGCACATTGATTGATCAATCATCGGCTACTGGATGTCAAACATTTGGTAACTCTGATAGAGTCTAAGAGAGGAAACCTGCTACATTTTTCCATTAGTAACAAGGGGTCTTTTTATGCACTTTCCCCAGACAGGAAAGCACATATGATTTCTGAAAAAGGCTGTGAGAAATAGATATAAAGATACAGTAACAGACAGAGACAGAGACAGAGAGAGAGAGAGAGAGAGAGAGAGAGAGAGAGAGAGAGAGAGAGAGAGAGAGAGACAGAGACAGAGACAGAGACAGAGACAGAGAGAGAGAGAGAGAGAGAGAGAGAGAGAGAGAGAGAGAGAGAGAGAGAGAGAGAGAGAGACAGAGACAGAGACACATACACTAAAAATAAGAAAGGAATATTCCAGAATTGATCACATGGGAAGGGAGGAGAGTGATGGTCATTTTTAAAAATTGTAACCAACCCATCACCCGCAAATTAAATGTTTTATTTAAAGCATGACATGGTATAAAACGACCCACCAGGCTTACAATAATAATCACAGTGCCTCCCATCCCCACCCCATGTAAACATGTTTCAGAACAGCAGCAACAGACAACAAAGAACAGGTTTAAAGACATTTATAAACCCATTTGATGGAACCTTGACACCGACAGAAATTAGGGTTCTGTGTAAGGGGTAATACAAATAAAACACTTGAGATATATAATGGGGCACTGGTACTAATACAATGTAATCACAAACTATTTGCTGTGACTATTGACAATGAGTCTGTTGCTTACATGACTGGCAAAAGTGAAAATGACAAAACAAACACATCTTAAATTAAAGGTACTTGGTCATCTTTTAACAATACTGTAAGGTACTTCTATCTAAAACAAACAACCTTTGTTCCTTGCTTGAAGCAGTAATGTTTTTTTACATCTAATAATGTGGAGTGAAATTTATTTCCATGTGTACATATATAATAATCTATAAAATTTAATTCTCTCATTTCGAGACAAGTAGACAGTTTTTGTGATTAGTTGAAGAATTCGCTGAATGATCACACATCTTTTAGAAAAACCCAGTATCATAACAAATCTGGCACATGCCAAAAAGTCATATTATTATTATTATTAATTTTTTAACGACACCACTAGAGCAAATTGATTTATTAATCATCGGCTACTGGATGTCAAACATATGGTCATTTTTGTGAGGAAACCCGCTACATTTTTTTCATTAGTCCCACAGACAGGATAGTACACTGGCTGGAACAAGAAATAGCCCAATTTCCCCATCGATGGGGATCGATCCCAAACCGACTGTGCATCAAGTGAGCATTTTACGTCTGGGCTACGTCTCGCCCCAAAAGGTCATATTAGGTCATATTGCCTCGACCTTCTGCAGAGATTAATAAGACAACCAAGAACACACTGTATGTACAAAAATGAAGATTTTAAGCATGAAACTAACTTTCAACCAAAAGTACTCTGCAACTAGTATATTGTTTACAAAACCGTATACCTGTACCTTTAAAGGGACATTCCTGAGTTTGCTGCAATTTTTAAGATGTTATTGACTAACAGAGACTTTTTAACGATTGTATTCTAATATTTGTACTAGGTTAAATTTCATTTTAGTTCCTAAAATATAATTTTTTCGTACTGTATGAAATTATTTGAAGACAAAATCCAGTTTGGGCTTCTTACAAATATTAAGACAACCAGAAACACATTGAATATACAGACAATAATATTCTAAACAAGAAAATATATTTAATATGTAAGTTTAATCACAGAAATATTTTATTAGTCGAAAACATCTTACAATGCAGCAAACTCGGGAATGTCCCTTTAATTACTACATCAAAATATAAGCACCATAATGATCACAGTTTTGTTAAATTCATGTATTTATTGCTGTCAACAGTTATCACCAACTGCCTTCATACAAAATACAAACACCCTTAATTTTGTTAAATTCATGTGTTATTGTTGTCAATAGTTATTGTCAACTGCCTTCATACAATATACAATTTGTACAATACTGTCACATTTTTTTTTATATAACATTTGTTATTTTTTGTGTGTTAATTTAACAGTCACAAATTGCATAAAATTGTGTATACATTAATAAATAAAAAAACCGGTACATGTAATCAGTTTTTAACGTTCTCTCCATGACCAATTTGATGTAATGACGTAATTTTCTGAGGTTTATAGAAGGGTAGTACATACCACGGCCTTTGATATGCCAGTCGTGGTGCACTGGCTGGAACAAGAAACAGCCCAATGGGCCCACTGACGGGGATCGAACCCACACCGACCGCGCATCTAGCGAACACTGTACCAATGGGCTACGAATCAGAAAAGAGTAAATTGTATACCAGCAGAATGTTTGTAATTATGCTGCTTTAAATTGTACCACAAACACGTGGAACAGAACCCTGCTCCTCAGTGTTAGAATGAAAGAAAGAAAGAAATGTTTTTATTTAACGACACACTCAACACATTTTATTTACGGTTATATGGCGTTAAACATATGGTTAAGGACCACACAGATGAGAGAGGAAACCCGCTGTCGCCACTTCTTGGGCTACTCTTTTCGATTAGCAGCAAGGGATCTTTTATATGGACCATCCCACAGACAGGATAGTACATACATGTACCACGGCTATTAATATACCAGTCGTGGTGCACTAGCTGGGACGAGAAATAGCCCAATGGGCCCACTGACGGGGATCGATCCCAGACCGACTGCACAGCGAGAGAGAGCTGTACCACTGGGCTACATCCCGCCTCAATGTTAGAATGAAGAATAATACATTTCAGCTGATATAGATCAGAGAACAGCCAACAGGTATCGAACACGTTTGTTTTAACGACACCACTAGAGCACATTGATTTATTAATCATTGGCTATTGGATGTCAAACATTTGGTAATTCTGACATATATAGTCTTAGAGAAGAAACCTGCTACATTTTTCTATTAGTAACAAGAGATCCTTTATATGCACCATCCCACAGACAGGATAACACAAACCACAGACTTTGATATACATGTACCAGTCGTGGTGCACTGGCTGGAATGAGAAATAGCCCAATGGGCCCACTGATGTGGATCGATCCCAAACCAACTGCGCATCAAATGAGTGCTTTACCATTGGGATACGTCCCGCTGTTAGAATATCAAACAATTGCATGCATATGGCATGCAACTGAATTTTTACTTTTTTTTTAAACTGTGAACAATCTATTCTAAAATGTCAGGCGCTTGTTTATATGATCCTAGCATTGTAGATTTTTATTTTGTTTGATCCCTGAAACCCACCCCCTGCACATTTAAAATATACCTGTCACTGCAGCTTTAAAACCACATAAAACAAACACAACACAGATGGCATATTTACTTTTAAGACATATATTTATTATATACTCACAGAAAATGGTTCCTATGCATGAACTGTACAACATATATGTTTAACAGTAAATGAAGGTAAATTTAAAAAAATCAAATCAAAGAAATTATTTATTGCTCATTAATAAACATTATGACACCACTTGTAAAATCATGGTGTATCCACACGAATCACAAATTTCAACTATTTACTAACATTTCAATTGGTTTGAGATACAAATGTAATTTTAAACGCGCACAGAAAACTTTTCCTCGTAAATATAAAATTGTGCTGTTATTCGCACTTACATGGACATCACCAAAACAAAATTGTGTTGTTATTTACACTTAAATCATCAAACAAATGCAATCTGATTAGGCTTTGTTATCCTTGTATATAACATAAAAATAAATATAAAATACTTAAAACAATAATCATTATTGATGTCAGTTTATAAAAAAATATTAAAAACAAAAACAAAATAGTGCTGTTATTCACACTGAAATCATCAAATTAATGCAATCTGATTAGACCGTGTTATCCTTGTATATCACATACTACATAGAGAAATTAATATAAAAAAACTTAAAACAATAATCATTATAGACATGTACATGTACATGTAATTATAAAATGAAGCAGCTGACATGTTAGTTTATATAAAAATGAAAAAAAGAAGCAAAAAAACAACAAAAAAACCCCGACAAAAAACAACCATCACATTTCCAGCATTCTAAAATGGAAATAATTGTATGTACTTGGACCTTTTAAATCACTATTCGACGCCATATTACCGTAAATAAAATGTGCTGACTGCGTCATTAAATAAAAACATTTCCTTCCTTCCTTCTTTCATACATGAAGGTATTTTAGTATAAAACAGATTCTTACTTTCATCAGTAACTTTTCAGTCATGTAAAATCTATTACTGAGTATATAATCACCCATAAATTTGTTCAGAAGTCCCCAACCCAAAATTATAGAATCTTTATTTAGAGATGACTAAAAAAAAAAATACATACATGGACCCCACTGCTAACTTAATGCTCTTAAGGTGATCTTAGTGCTAAGATCGCTTCGAGGAATGGGTCCTGATCAGCTGAAATGTTCTAAATTGTAACATATCCAGATGATGTAACTGAAAAGGAAAGGAATGTTATTTTGTTGGTAGTGGATACAAAAAAAACACACAAAAAAACCCCATAAACACATACCCCCCAAAAAAAACCCAACCCCACCAGAATTTGCTTCCCATCTCCCCAAATCCAAGTGATAAACTCTAGAACAGCCCCTAACAGAAGAAGCCCACTACTGTGAAGCAGTTAACTCTCTTTAATTAACAACTAGGTGGGTGTTTTTCTTTTGCACATTCCTACACAAAGTCTTTGATTGACTTGACATGGAAGCATCATCTTGTAGACTTGACAACAAGAAGAAGGAAACGTTTTATTTAACGACACACCCAACACTTTATTTATGGTTATATGGCATCAGACATATGGTTAAGGACCACATAGATATTGGGAGAGGAAACCCGCTGTCGCAGCTTCATGGGCTACTCTTTTCGATTAGCAGCAAGGGATCTTTTATATGCACCATCCCACATCCTTAGATATACCAGATATGGCTGGAACAAGAAATAGCTCACCGACGGCGATCGATCCTAGACCGACCACGCATTGTGATCATTCCAGCACTGGGGAGTGGAAGGCAGCTATAAATTTTATTTTTGACTGGGAGTGCCAATGCCAAACACAAACGAACCGAGCTCCTGAAGTAGCAACGCAAAGACCAATCGATGGCACTGTTAGAAGGTCACGTATTTTATGTGTATACAAGTTTGTTTTGTTTAACGACATCACCAGAGAACATTGATTTATTAATCATCGGCTATTGGATGTCAAACATTTGGTAATTTTGACATATAGTCTTAGAAAGGAAACCTGCTATATTTTTTCCATTAGTAGCAAGTGATCTTTTATATGCACCATCCAACAGACAGAATATCACATACCACGGCCTTTGATATACCTGTCGTGGTGCACAGGCTGGAACAAGAAATAGCCCAATGGGCCCACCAACAGGGATCGATCCCAAACTGATTGTGCATTAAGCGAGCGCTTTACCACTGGGCTACGTCCCACTCTACTCTGTGTATATATGGCATAAAGTAAATTTTATATTGTTAGTAGTGGATGCAACACAACCACCCTGCCCACAAACTGCTTCCCACCTCCCCAAATCCAAGCGATCAACCCTAGAACAGCCCCTAACAGAAGAAGAAGCCCATTACTATGAAGCAGACTTCAATTAACAACAAGGTGGGTGTTTTTCCCTTCAACATTCCTACACACGTCATTGTATTTGATTCACACGACATGGAAGCATTAAAGTTGGTCAGAAACCTTACAAGGCTACCAGTACTGAGAGGGATCACTTCTACGAACTGTCTCACATTAGGTTCACAACCATGCCAGCACTGAGCTAAATTCAACACACTCACTGGGAGATGGATGAGAGGAGGGGGAAGAGTGGAAGGGGAGGCAACTATATATTAATTTTATTTTTAACTGGGAGTGTCAATGCATTATCTTCAGACTTAGGGGTGGGGGCCAGTGGCTCCACACTCCCCTCACTTGCAATGCCTGTGTTCCACTTCAAAAAGAAAAGGTATATTTGTTTGACATTTTACCATATTTTAAACTATGGCTTCCCCCATCTGCTGTGCCACATAATTATAGTTATTTGGACCGACACTTGATCCAGAGAGACATCGCAGTAAAGCCACAACCAGCAGCTTGGAAGAGAAAGAAAAGGAATATCTGTATTAATAACACTACAGCACATTTTAAACTATGGTTTTCTGGTGTTTAATAGTATACTTGGTCCAGAGAGGTAGAAAAAACCTGCTGCTGTCACATACATGTAGGCTACTCCTACTAAAATGCAACAAGTGAGCTTTGATATGCACAAGTTTTTTATTGACAAGACAACACATACCATGACTTTTTGGAGTGCCAACAATGAAGCACCAATTTGGACTGAGCTTAAAAACAGATACATGTACTGATCGTATTGCCAGTAAAAGTGGGAACATAACAGTAAGACTTATAAATATAGGTTATTACCAGTGTTTTTCGGTATCGTCAATATCATATATTAGGAATAAAAAAATTATTATGAAAGCCTCTGGCGAGCATAATACATTATTTTTATTCCTAATATATGATATTGACGATACCAAAATACACGAGGGTAATAATCTCTTTATCATATAAGCTCAAGCTTAATACGATGTGTTTTTGTAAACTGTACACGCAACTTTTAATTCCAGTCCGCCATTACTAAATATTCAAATGATGTAAAAATATGTGGCACAGTGTATTTTTGAATGGAAATGACATCAATCTCGAATGACGTCATTTTGGATGTCCTTACATCAAAATAAAGTTATGCCTAGCGTTTTTTGTTTTCTGAACGCTGGACAGCTTTCAGTGTCAAATTGCCATTAAAATGTTTTTATTTGATGACTGTGAATGCATACGTCAATCATGGATTGCCACTCAAGTATGTTTGCTTAAATATCAATAAACCTAGTGCCGAGACCTTGACTAATTTACATCTAATTTGCAAAGTTATCAAATTCTTAAAGTATGTGATCTAAAAAATATCACATACTTTGATATTATATGATAAAGTGTTTTACTTAATGATGCACTCCACATATTTTATTTACGGTTATATGGCATCAAACATATGGTTAAGGACCACACAGATATTGAGTGAGGAAACCTGCTGTTGCCTCTTCATGGGCTACTCTTTTTGATAAGCAGCAAGGGATCTTTTATACGTACCATCCCACAGACAGGGTAGTGCATACCACAGCCTTTGATATACCAGTCGTGGCGCACTGGCTGGAACGAGAAATGCAGGTAACCCAATGGGCCCACCGATGGGGATCAGCGCTGTACCACTGGCCTACGTCCCGCCCCTGGATTGCATGAATAAAATATGGTGATTCTAATAAGTTTGTGGCTCTTAATTTTAGAAATAGAATCGATGTTTAACGAATTCCCAGCACGAAAAAATACATTGGCTATTGGGTGGAAAACTTAATTTTGATAAACAGCCAATGATTAATGAATTATGTATCTAGCAGTGTCGTTAAACAAACCAAACTTTAAATTTCAGAACATAATAATTCACCGGTAAACCAACTGATGGTTCATGTCAATCAGAAGTTGCGTAACCAGCACACAAACAGGATGGTTCGTGTGACTATTGTGCTCTGCACAGCACGGCTATTGATGGACATGTACAAGCTGTGGAGCACCGTTTAGAATGTCATGAGTCTATTGAAGTGAATAGATCCTTCAACCCTTAGCACTGTGATCAGAAGCTGTATCACCGATGTATACGCCCACTTCCTTATTTACACTGGCTCATTAATACAATCATGTAAATATTAGAAAGTCAAATAATCACAGACAATAGTTTTTCTTCTCCTACTAGCTGGTTTGCTAAGAGCTGTGAGTGCGTGTGTTTGTGCGTGCATGTTCATGTGTGTGTGTGTATGTGCATGTTTGTGTGTGTGTGTGTGTGTGTGTGTGTGTGTGTGTGTGTGTATGCATGTGTGTATGATGCAATGTGCACTTAGGTAAATATGGTGTGCGTGTGTGCGAGATACACATATTTGTGTGGTGTGTGTGTTTGAGTCCATGTGCATATTCCATTTTGTGTGTATGTGTCTGTATTTTTATCTGTCTGTGTATGTATATATGTGTCTGTGTGTGTGCATGTTCGATCATGTGTGTCTGTGTCTGTGTCTATGCATATGTGCATGCATGTTTGTGTACACTCATTATCATATCTTGCATCTCAAGTACTTTCAAAACTATTGCTGCCATTCTGTAAAACATGTTCAATGTCTGAACACCACACTGCGTCACTCGGTACCCGACGACTTCCACCATTCAGCGAACCAAGCGACAAAATATCTTCCAATTCAACCTTTGACACAACCCCCATGCTGCCATCACCTGAATTCGTCACACTGAAACTCTCGCCTCTCAGCTTGGCTTCTAGAACACTGGCTTGTCGGATTTTATTTAAAACGTCGTTATTTAAGAGATCCAAACCTTCTATTCCTGCGCCATTCCCATGCTCAGTGGCTGAAGTGTGTAAAGTGTTATAATTTTCTGTATTCACGTGGTCTCCAGAACACAACAAGCTGTCTGTATTACCACCAGTATTGGGCACAGAATTTAACAAGCTGTTCATATTTTCACCAGTGTTTAGTACAGCTGTATGATGATCTTCTGCTGTGTTCTGCTTTTCATCACTTTCTGTATTCCCAACATAACCAGGACTTGACAAGCTGTTCATATTTTCACCAGTATTTAGTACAGTTGTATGATGATCTTTTGCTGTGTTCTGCTTTTCATCGTTTTCTGTATTCCCAGCATCACCAGGATTCGACAGGTGGTTCATATTTTCACTAGCATCGGAGACATGGGGATGCTTGTTTTTCACCATATTTGACTTTTCGTCATCAGTTTGTCTACATGAAGCGTCCTGTTCTGTACTGTTCTTGCAGTCCTCCTCACTCTTTTCTTTTTCCAATGTGGGTAAATCGCAGCCTACGTAGGCACCATTGTCAGCACAGTATTTTATCAATTCCATCCAGTATGTATCCTAAACATATAATGTATTTTAAGAGACAAGTTAATCAGATTAAAAGAAAAAAACAGAAGAAGAAAAAAACAGAAAAAAACCCCTCAAACCACCCTCACACACATTCTGAATCCCATTTTTGTTTTGGTTTTTCAGTCATGAATGCAATTTTGCTTACATTTTTTTTTAACAGTTTTCCTAAAGTAGCCCAGTACAATTAACATAATCTTAATTTTACAACTCGTCATCACAGATTTAGTTTTTCAATGTTTACCAACTAATGCATGCATTAATGATTAAAATCAATGACTCGATGTTCTTGACGTAAATACATTTTCTGTTTCACATAATATGCATTTTGAGCATTTTGTTTATTTAAGCAAAAGGTTGTAAGGAATGTGTTACTCGACAATAAAAAAGCTGTTAATAGCTGCCATATGGCTAGGGTCAGTGCCTTTAGTAGATGTTATATTTCATAGTATTTCTCTGTTACATACTCGTTATATAATCCCTTACTACAAAGGATGAAAGGTCAGTCTCCATGAGGCCTTCATAGTCATTAACTTGATGAATAAGAAATAATTAAATGCTATATACTAACAAACATGTATCTATGAACTTGGAAAATGGCCATTTTAACATAAAAGTTGAGTTGGTTATTAGCCAACACAAAATTTATGATTAGTAATTGAAAAAATGCAGAAAAGAAAAAAGAAGCAGAAGAATTAACATGAAAAACAAATTTGATATACGATTCTAAGACTTTTAAGTTACAAAATATATTTCTTTCCAGTGAATGTATTAATGAATAGACAAATGGATATATGAATGAATGAATGGATGAATAGATTGATGGATGAATGAATGAATGAATGAATGAATGGATGGATGGATTGATGAATGAATGAATGGATGGATGGATGGACGGATGGATGGATTGATGAATGAATGAATGAATGAATGAATGAATGGATGAATGAATGAATGGATGGATGGATTGATGAATGAATGAATGGATGGATGGATGGATGGATTGATGAATGAATGAATGGATGGATGGATGGATGGATGGATGGATGGATTGATGAATGAATGAATGAATGAATGAATGAATGAATGAATGGATGAATGAATGGATGAATGAATGGATGGATGGATGGATGGATGGATGGATGGATGGATGAATGAATGGATGAATGAATGGATGGATGGATGGATGGATGGATTGATGAATGAATGAATGAATGAATGAATGAATGAATGAATGGATGAATGAATGGATGAATGAATGAATGAATGGATGAATGAATGGATGAATGAATGGATGAATGAATGGATGAATGATGTTTACCTGAGCCAGTGTGTGTGGATCTCCAATAACGAGCAGAAGAGCCTGAGCTCGTGTGATGGACACGTTGAAGCGCTTGGCATTGGAGAGGAAACCCAGAGTGTGACGCAGGTCGAACCCCATCAGCTTGGGGGACGAGCGAACCTGGACGAAACATGAACAAACTATTAGACACAAAACAATTATGAATAAAAATATATACTACTCAAAAGAATTTAAGGGTCAAAAATTTATAACCAAATATGTTTCAGAGTGTATTAGATTGATGATGTAAACTACACCAAAAATTAAATTTATTGTTCCATATTTACAAAAACCCACAAATAAACGTCACTGTATACAAGAAAGTCACATGACATGCTGTCAAAGTTGAAGGTTGTCAAATATGGATTTTACACATTAGAACATTCGTTTAATAGTGTGTGAATCCACCCCTGGCGCGAATACACTCGACACATCGTTGCCTCATGCTGTTGATCAGACGTCTGAAGAACTCTTGGGGAATGGCCTGCCACTCTGCCATAAGAAGTTGACCCAGATCATGAAGGTTGGCCGGAGGGGCATGGTTATCCCGAACTCTCCTGCCTAATTCGTCCCAGGCGTCTCTATTGGGGCCAAGTCAGGCGAATATGCTGGCCAATCCATCCTGGCGATACCTTGTTGTCTGAGAAAGTCCGTTACCACCCTGGTGCGGTGGGGTCTGGCATTGTCATCCTGCAGAACTGCCCCGCCGCCAATCTGCTGAAGGCCTGGGAGAACCAACGGCCGGATAATCTCATTCAGCTAGCGGATTCCATTCAGATTGCCATCCACCACATAGAGGGGGGTCCTGTGGTGGATAGAGATGCCGCCCCACACCATGACGCTGCCACCACTGAACCGATGACGTTGTCTAAAGTTAACGTCAGCGAAGCGCTCCCCAGGACGTCTGTAGACACGAACCCGACCGTCGTTGAACTGGAGACTAAACCTGGACTCATCAGTGAACATCACTCGACCCCACTGAACACGTTGCCACCGCAGATGAAGTGTGCACCAGTGACGCCTGGCCGTTCTGTGACGTGGTAGGAGTGGTGGTCGAACAGCCTGGCGACGGCAGCGTAGATTATTGGCTCTCAGACGATTGTGTATGGTTTGATCAGACACTCGAGTTCCAGTCGCAGTCCGCAGATTGTCACGTAATCGGCGTGCAGTGGTTGTGCGTTGACGTAGAGCCATATTGGTGATGTAGCGGTCCTCTCTATTTGTAGTGCTTGGGGGTCTTCCTGAACGTGGACGATTTCGAACAGAATTCGTTGCTTGGTACCGTTGCCACAGTCGGCCAACGACACTCTGACTGACACCAAGTCTTAGAGCAACATTTCTTTGCGTATTGCCATCCTGAAGCCAAGCAATAGCCCTACCTCGATCTTCGATAGTCAGTTGACGTCGTACCATTGTCGAATTTGGAGTATGCACCGTACACGAACGCAAGCTCCAATTATACGGAAATTCAGCATTGGGAACATGGAATACACATGCAAAGCATGCAAATGAAGCGCTTTGTGAAAAAGCAAGTTATGGGCACTTAGCAGACCTTTCGCTTTCGCCCTAATTTACGTGCAAATGTAAGCATGTTTTCGCCATTAGAACTAGTCGACAGTGTCAATGACAGTGGATTTTAATTCATTTATGGGTTGCTTAGACCCACTTTCGTCAAAATGGAACAATACCATGCGTGACATTATGGTCTAGCTAATATAATTGACATTCATAAAATATCGTCTGACCCTTAAATTCTTTTGAGTAGTATATATATAATATTAAACCCACCCCCAACATTTTAGCAATTTACTGACAAGATGTAAAGTTACATGAAAGGAAAGGAAAGGAAATGTTTTATTTAACGACGCACTCAACACATTTCATTTACAGTTATAGGATCCACAGATAGGATAGTACATACCACAGCCTTTGTTACACCAGTTGTGGAGCACTGGCTGGAACAATAAAGGTACATGAATGCACAAACGCACACACACACATTTACCATCAAAACACACACACACACACAGACACACCACATACACCCAGACACACAAACATTGTAATTCAGCATCCTTGTAGTCTAAATGACCGTGTTGAACATTATTAACATCAAACATGTGATTACAATCATAATTAACACTTGTTACAAGTTACAGTTCGTGGATTTATAAATTATCACATTTGTGTACAATACAATTCTTTTATTGTATGCAAGGCCATAAGCCCATACATGTATATACAAGAATTCATATATTGATATTTTGGAACCAGTTGTTCAAACAATTAGCCAGCAGTTTTAGAAACAACACAAAATAGAAGTATTTATTATTACAAATATGTTTAAAAATATCTTTTTTTTTTTTTTTTTTTTTTTTTTTTTTCAAATAAAGTTTATTGACCCCAGAAAACAAATATAGTAGTGCCAGGGTTGGTATCGCTACTATGAAATCATTTAATGTGTTAAACACTGCACATAAGTGAATATATATATAGCACATTAATCGAACAGTAGTAATGAACATAGATACATGTAAAACATAGTTTATAGTTTAAACATATCTTGTTACATACCATCACATTATCGCACTACAATCTTACATGAACACCAACCAAACGATTAGAGTGATACAAATTAAGATCTATTACGGTAATAAATAGGATATTAAACTCGCCACCACCCCACACCACGTCTATGTCCCTCCTGAAACAATTCTCATTGTCACTCAATAAAGTTCGTGACAACTGAAAACTATTTCACTGGAGACACAAACACTACACAAAATGGTTGCTCGTCCAATTTGTGTAAGTATAATACAGAATTTATGCAACTCTCGCAAGAGGAATAAAAGAATTCCCAAACTCACTGCATAAATTACATATGGCACTCCTGTTCATGCAATAATCTAGTATATTTATATGATATATATCAAGTTCTATTTAATAGACAGCAAAACTCTGCTATCATGACCATACGAGGATCTTTTTAAATTGTTCTTAATAGTGGGGTGATCCTAATATAAAACTGACAGTCTTATATTAATAATGACGATTGCTTGGTACATTTTGATGGTGTATTTTATCCTCCAAAGTTCTCATAACTCATGAAATAAAAGGAAGGAAGAAAATGTTTTATTTAATGACACAATCAACACATTTTATTTATGGTTATATAACATCGGACATATGGTTAATGACCACACAGATATTGAGGGAGGAAACCCGCTGTCACCACTTCATGGACTACTCTTTTCGATTAGCAGCAAGGGATCTTTTATATGTACCATAACACAGACAGGATAGTATATACCATGGCCTTTGTTACACCAGTTGTGGAGCACTGGCTGGAACGAGAAATAGCTCAATGGGTCCACAGATGGGGATCGAGCCTAGAAAGATTGCGCATCAGGCGAAGACTGTACCACTGAGCTATGTCCTGTCCCCATGAAATAAAATGTCAATGACAAAATCTGACATTTACAAAACGAATTACATATTGGTCTTTACAGTGGCATGGTCTTACAACCAGTATGTTCACTGGACGGGGTTTCACTGTGTTTGTACTTACTGTAGAAATGATGATAACGAGACGTTCTTGTCCTTGAAATTCCTCCACCGACCCGACCTTGACCCTTGGTACATTGAGCTTGTCAATCAGAAGGCGTATTTTCTCAACCTGCAATGTTTTATTAACCCATATCAACATTTAGCTGCTTTAGCACATTAAAAGATGGAAGGTGGCAATTTTACCAAAGTTGTCCCTGCCACCTACTTCTTATAATTGTAATTATGCATCTCACTGTGTTCATTAGATACTGCCACCTACTTTTTCCAAACAGCTTCCTACTTTCAAAGATAAATAATGAACACATTGATGCATTAATGAATGTTTTTACTCACATCTGTTCTGATCCAACAGCCGATGATTAATTGATAAATTAGCTCTACTGGTGTCATAAACCACAATGCACATTGAGCAACTGGGGATTTAGCCAGGATTTTTTGTCAGGATCCTTTGTCTGATATTTAAACATCAAATTGGTAATTTTTGCGACCGGCCTCGGTGGTGCAGTGGTTAAGCCATTGAACTGTAAGCTGGTAGGTACAGGGTTCACAGACCGGTACCGGCTCCAAACCAGAGCCAGTTCCTAAGTGCTCAATGGGTAGGTGTAAGGCCACTACATCCTCTTCTCTCTCACTAACCGCTAACCAACTAACCCACTGTCCTGGACAGACAGCCCAGATAGCTGAGGTGTGTGCCCAGGACAGCATGCTTGAACCTTAATTGGATATAAGCACGTGGATAATTTTCTCTTTTATAACCCTTAACCTGACCTCAAACCAATGGCATATCTATGTAAGCAGACTAGTCCGAACATCCCAACAGCCAATGGGATGGCTTAAAAGCTTCAAAATAAATTAAAATATTTACTACATGCACTAAAACCGTGCTGACCTGTTTTCTGTATGGGGTTATGATGCCAATGTTGTCTGTATCTAGGTGAAACGGTCCGTGTTCTAACAGGGCCTGGAGGTACTGGACGACCAGAACGGTTTCCATTGGATTATACCACGATGGACTTCCACCATCTCGGACATCTTCACCCTGAAAAACAAAAAAAAATTGAAAAATCGGATCGTTTTGTCATTTTATGAACACTTAACCTGACCTCTCACTAAATGCAACTGACACCAACTAAAACCTAGCCCCTAACCATAGGAATTTCCTCCTATAAAAATAGCATAGTCACACAAACTAAAGTATAAAAAAGTAACTGCTTAATACGGATTAGTACCCCATGACAGGTAGTATATATGTTTCTGTTTCTGGAAAAATGCATAACAAAAATTCATTTGGGACGATGATTAATAAATCAATGTGATCTAGTGGCGTCATTGAACAAAAACAAATTTTAACTTCTTTTTTTTTAGTAAATGAAATGAAATGAATCTTTAACAACACCTCAGCATATTATGAAAACAACGGCTACTTGGTGTCTAACGTATGATCGTATTGACATTTGTCTAATAGAAACATAGGAAATCCATTACCACCACATAAGGCTCCTCCTAATGACAAAGCAGCAAGGGGCACTTTCCCATAGACAGGACAGTACATACCACACTACAGCACCCTACCACCGAGCTACATCCTGTTCCCTTTTCAATAGGAGTATCTATGTTTCGAAATAACCATGTTTAAATAGCAACACTTTAACAAAAAAGTAATGGTTATTTTGATACTTGCGTTAAAAAGAGGAGAGGGTGGGACGTACCCCAGTGATAAAGCGAGCGCTTGATACATGGCTGGTTTAGGGTCGACCCCCATCAGTGGGCCAATTGGGCTATTTCTCGCTCCAGCCAATGCACCATGACTGATATATCAAAGCCCGTGGTATGTGTTATTCTGTCTGTGGGATGGTGCATATAAAAGATCCCTTGCTACCAATCGGTTTCCTCTTTAAGACTATATGTCGCAATTACAGAATGTTTGACATCCAATAGCCTATGATTAACAAATCAATGTGCTCTAGTGGTGTCATTAAATAAAACAATATTTTTTTAATAAAAAAAAGAGAGGAAGGAAACCTGCTTCCCCCAACAAAGGCATGATTTGTCAGTCATGGGGCACTGGTCGGGATGGAAATAAACCCAAGTCCATGGAAGGTGACTGATCCTATGACCCATTGCTTCTTGGATGACTGCTCTACCACTGACACACACCCTACCCCCTAAAATGCACAGTGGATGGTGAACCTACCTTTACTCCATGGAAAATGATGGGGAAGTCTTTTCTGGGCAATTTATGCCAGCCACAGAATCTGTGAGTGAGACTGGGGTCGGCACACTCCTTCAGCTCGCTGTAATAGAAGAGCTTCGACGGCAGAGCCAGAATGGCCGGATGGGATCGGTAGTTGTCCGCTAACATCGTAACCTGAAGAAGAAAGAAGAAAGAAATGTTTTATTTAATGACGCACTCAACACATTTTATTTACGGTTATATGGTATCAGACATATGGTTAAGAACCACACAGATATTGAGGGAGGAAACCTGCTGTCGCCACTTCATGGGCTACTCTTTTCGATTAGCTGCAAGGGATCTTTTATATGCACCATCCTACAGACAGGGTAGTACATACCACAGCCTTTGATATACCAGTCATGGTGCACTGGCTGAAATGGAAAATAGCTCAACGGGCCCACTGACGGGGATCGATCCCACGCCGACCGCGCATTAAGCGAGCGCTATACCACTGGGCTACGTCCCGCCACTAAATCGTAACCTGAAACAGAATAATCTAAAACATTTACAAATTGAAATCAATCTGTTGTACTTCCAAGAATTAGCTACTTACATTGAAAACCTTTATTCTAAAATAAATATTTATTTTCTTAGGTTACTAGTTAGTGATGGAAAAACGTTGTGTTCTTGTTTTATCTTTGATGAACTACAATAACTGTGATTGAATCAAACTGAATAGTGTAATCTTACTGGTACCTCTGACTTCAGTCATCATCAGAAATCTAAACATAGTGAATATTATTACATGTCCAAAAGAACATCCATATTATATAGTCAGCCAAAACATATGCCAGCCAATCTTATGGGTCACTCCGACTTTAAGTTTCCAACCAAAACGATTAGCTTTTCATCTGACCATTCAATGCTGTGCTGGCATAAAGTTGGCAGAGTTAAGAAAAACCATAACGTATTCTCTGGGTGAGAAAAATTTTCCCCAAAATTATTTATTAAACTTCAAAAATACCAGAAATGCTGATATTTTCTGTAACAAAAGGTCAATAATTACATGTAATTTTTTCGCCAAATTAAAATAAATTTCGCCAGTTGCTTTTAAAATTTGCAAATTTGGCGAGTGCCAAAGCTAGCCATGAGAATAACTGACATCAAATAGTGTTGGCTAAAATAAGTATTTGATCTACTAATGCCAAAGCAATTGCATTTCCACATGACGTTTCATTTTGTATATATTCGACAGCACTAAATAAACTGTAATGTAATAATAGAGATAACTGTTAATAATTAAAAGAAGACCACCTGGACACAAAACACCATAGGTTTATATCAGACCTAACATACTAAGCCGAGAGCGGAAGCAAAGTTGCTTGTGGTTGCTCACTAGATTGGCTTTTTCTACCAGGGCCTGTACTTACAAAACGTTTAGGGTCTAGACTCAATCTCTTATCATGACATGACACACATACAATTTGCATGGTGTTGTGTAGACTCTATTAAGAGTCTTGAGTCCAGACTAACATTTTATCAGCATAGGTCCTGGGCCCGTGCTTATAAAACTTTTAGAGTCCAGACTTAATCTCTAATCACGACATCACACACATACAATTTGCATGGTGTTGCCATGACGTTAAAGTCTCAGACTCTATTAGAGTCTTGAGTCCAGACTCTAAAACATTTTATCAGCACAGAGCCTGGCGTTAGATAAATAAAACTGATCTATTCCAGTCATGGGGCACTGGTTGGAACAGGAAATAACCCAACAGGTCCTGCAAGGAGGTTCGATCCTACCACCCAAGCACCTCATCCTAGCACTCTACCAACTGAGTTAAATCCTGTCACCAACTGCTTGCCCTTATGAACACTCCATAATAGTTAATGTTGTCTGTGAAGCCTACCACTAATGAATCAAATCCACCATTGTCAGCAAAAGCAGAAGGGTTTCTCGTGTACGGCGGACAAGTCATGATGCGCTCCAGAAACGACAGATCTAAACCATACATCTTGGCATATGTCGACATCAACACTGGTCCCAGCTGGCGCGGGTCTCCAGCAAGAATGATCTGGACAATACAAAAGAAAAACAAAATAATGTTGATCGCTGATTATTTAAAAACAACTATGAATGCTTATTCACAGAAAAAGTCAATGGGAAATTGCAGTTGTGCAATGCAGACAGACCCCAACAGACAAGCACCTGCCATGGTTTTAAGAGACAAGGACTGGAAGGTGGAGATGGAATGGAAAAGAAGGGTTTTATTTAACAACGCACTCAACACATTTTAATTATGGTTATATGGCGTTAACGACCACACAGATATGAGAGAGGAAACCCGCTGTCGCCACTTTATGGACTACTCTTTTTGATTAGCAGCAAGAGATCTTTTATATGCACCATCCCACAGACAGGATAACACATACCACGGCCTTTGATATACCAGTCGTGGTGCACTGGCTGGAGCGAGAAATATCCCAATGATGGGGATCGATCCCAAACCGACTGCGCATCAAGCAAATGCTTTACCACTGGGCTACATCCCGCCCCAGACTGGAAAAGAGTTTGAAAGACAGAAGGAACCATCAGAGTAGGAAGAAATGAGATGGCACTTGAGAGAAAGAAATTCATTAAAAAAAATACAATTTACAAAATACATAATTATGTCTTCAGTGGAGATTGATGTTTGATATGGTTTTATTAAAAACATATTTCTACCTGACCATCGGCACCAGCAACCAAACCCAGTGGAATCAGACACTCTGGCTCCGTAGCTTGACCACACTGGAAAAAACAACAACAGAAAATGTCATCAATCAAGAAGCAAGTAATACAAACATCTGCATGATTTAAATTAAAGTTTAGAGAAAAGAAGTAACTGACAGTTACATGTACTATAGATTATGCATTTCTGATACCATCTTACCCAACTAGTTTATGCAAAAATGAACATGAAAAATAAAACAGAAACAAAAAGTTCAGATGATAGGACTTAGATTTAGGTCAAAGCAAAGCAAAAACTATCTAAACCTAACAGAGGTGAATTCCTGACACTACAAAAAAAACCCATTCTGAGATAATAAACACAATTTAAACAAAAATAAAAATAATAATAATAAAAGTTAAAAAATTAAAAAGAAAGAGGTGATCACAGGACTGGAAATAGGATATTTAAAATTGAGTAGCATATTGTAGCCAACGACCAGTCCATTGTAACAAGGGGAAGGAAGGACATTTTTTATTTAGTGACGCACTCAACACTAACAAGGGGAAATGCAGAAAGTTTAGGTTATACGTCCTCTGCTGCCAAAAGAAGTTGAAAGACAGGAGGAACTGCCAGATCAGGTAGAAGGAAGGAAAGAAATGTTTTATTTAACGACGCACTCAACACATTTTATTTACGATTATATGGCATCAAACATATGGTTAAGGACCACACAGATATTGAGAGAGGAAACCTGCTGTTGCCACTTCATGGGCTACTCTTTTCGATTAGCAGCAAGGGATCTTTTATATGCACCATCTCACAGACAGGGTAGTACATATCACGACCTTTGATATGAATTTGTACCAGTCGTGGTGCGCTGGCTAGAACGAGAAATAGCCCAATGGGTCCACCGACGAGGATCGATCCCAGACCGAGCGAGTGCTGTACCACTGGGCTACATCCCGCCATCCTAACAAGGGGAAATGCAGAAAGTTTAGGTTATACGTCCTCTGCTGCCAAAAGAAGTTGAAAGACAGGAGGAACTGCCAGATCAGGTAGAAAGGAGATCATGGAAGTCAACAGAATAGAAAGAGAACAAAAACAGCAACTGAAACTACTGATTGCAATACATTGTTATTTAGTTCTGCATACAGTCTACTCGTTCTGATTTTACCTCGTCCACAAAGACGTGTGTGAAGTATCCCGCAGTCAACCCGAGAGCCAAAAAGGATCCAGCAGTGACACACGTACAAACCACAATGCGGTATTTCGACGTCAGTGCCAGGTCGGTGCCATCACAGCAATAACATTCAACACTTTCAGGAATACTCTGTTGTAAGAAACAAAACAAAATATATTTAGTTTAAATCCAGTCAGGTAGTGTCGTCAAACCTCTGTAAAATAAAAAAGGCACATACAAATTTATTAATTTTTCATTAACATAAAAAAAAAACCCACTATAGAGGCCTACACTTGTCTCCTCTGACATGCCATATTCTTTAAATGCAGTTGTTAATCTAGGGCTTATAAAAATTTATTAATTTTTATTAATATCCCCCAAAACGCTATAGAGGCCTACACTTTGCATTGATTTTCTTTTCACTGCCCCAAAGACAAATCCAGGAAACATTTTAGTGAGGGGAACAAGAAGAAGTTTCTTTTGTTTAACGACACTACTAGAGCACATTGATTAATTAATCATCGGCTATTGGCTGTCAAAAATTTGGTAATTTTGGCATATACATGTAGCAAGGGATCTTTTATATGCACCATCCCATAGACAAGATAGCACATACCACGGCCTTTGACAAACCAGTTATGGTGCACTGGCTGGAGCAAGAAATAACCTAATGGGCCCACCAATGGGGATCGATCCTAGACAGACTGGGAGTGCTTTACCACTGAACCCTGTGTCAAATAAAGGATGAGAATAACTGACTAATGACACCTCAAAACATTTGGCACATGACACATTATTATTTTGACACTTGGTCTAGAGAGAGAAAGAAAACCGATGCCACATAAACTATTACTACTGGAACGTAACAAGGTACTGTTTATATTAAATTTATAGACTTGGTAACAAAATCATGAGCAAATTTGATTTATTACTTCTCACATCATTAGCACAATTTGTAAATGCCGATTCTGTGATTTTTGATACTCCAGTTAAAATAATTTCATTTCATATTATTTCACAGAAATCACCTAGCATTTAGGTCTACAATGATTCTACAGGAATGTTAAAATATTCACTGAACTGTCCAATATAATCACCAATAATATGGGGGTTTTTGTTTTTTTTTAAACTAAGTCATTTTATTATAGAGGGATAAAAATGACAACTGGATAAAAAAAAGAGTCTGGAAAACATTTTGCAGGTTCTTAAAAAAATTAGGGTTAGTGTGAGCTTTTCATCAAAGAACAGAGTATTTTCATCTCTGCATTATCCCAACATTAAAATTATACATACCTCTCCGGATCTCTGAAAGGCGTTGAGTCGAACCATATCGGATGTCTTCACTAATCCACTCTGAACCAGCCTCTCAGCCTACCATGAAAAAAAGAAAGCAGACTATCTTGAAATTTATAGCGCTGGTTTTGTTTTCTACCCATTGAAGTTTAAAGTTTGTTTTGTTTAACAACACTGCTAGAACACACTATTTATTAATCATTGGCTATTGGATGTCATTGGATTTCATTAGCAGCAAGGCATCTTTCATATGTACTTTCCCACACACAGGACAGCATATACCACAGCATTTGATACATTAGTTGTGGGGCACTAGTTAGGATGGGGCAAAAGAACCAATCAGAGAATGGATCCACCGAAGAGGTTTGATCCTGTGACCTCATGCAAGTGCTCCAAACATCGGGATTACCAGAACCAGTAATGTCAAAGTTCAAGTTTGTTTTGTTTAAAGACACCACTAAAGCACATTTACTTATTAATCATTGTCTATTGGATGTCAAACTTTTGGTAAGTGTGACATAGTCTTAGAGAGGAAACTAGCTACAATTTTCCATTAGTAGCAAGAGATCTTTTATATGCACCATCCCATAGACAGGATAGAACATACCACGACCTTTGATATATACCAGTCGTGGTGCACTAGCTGGAACGAGAGATAGCCCAATGGGCCTACCAATGAGGATCGATCCTAGACCGATCGCTAATCAAGCAAGCACTTTACCACTTGGCTTTATCCCGCCTCTAATGTGAAAGTTAATGTTAAAATGGTTGTAACAGCAAAAAATGTTTTACACTGCCTTATAATTAGGGTTAGTGGTTTTACCAGTAAAGGTGAAGATGTAATGTAAAAGTGTCTATACTCACCAGTAAATCGGCAGCACTGTTCGAGGGTGTGCTTGCAAGAATACGACTAGAAGGCAACTGTGTGAACACTTGTAAAATAGACTCCACCACTGTTATTGTTTTACCTGTTCCTGAAATAAGGATATGCAGTACGTAAAATATTGCATAGGTCAGAGAAAACATTATTCAATACGACTGGAAGGCAACTGTGTAAACACTTGTAAAATAGACTCCACCACTGTTATTGTTTTACCAGTTCCTGAAATAAGAATATGCAGTACGTAAAATATTGCGTAGGTCAGAGAAAACATTATTCAATATGACTAGAAGACAACTGTGTGACCACTTGTAAAAGAGACTCCACCACTGTTATTGTTTCACCAGTTCCTGAAACAAGGATATGCAGTACGTAAAATATTGCATAGGTCAGAGAAAACATTATTCAATTCATACTGTGTTTACTGAAACAGTGAAGAAATCTGGAATATTATGTATGGATAGTTAATAATTAAAGTCTTTATCACGATTACATGTACATCTGTTTGCTAGTAACAAATAAAAAGTAATGTTTCCAACTAACTGTTATTTACCTACCACAATATCTTGATCCTAAAATGTCAGGAACCTAATAGTCTATAACATTTTAAAAAATCTAGAAATATTAATTTAATCAAGACAGTTGACAGATTCATTTTAAGAACTTGTTTTTCAGAGGAGGGTGTGTCCCAAGTGCAAGATGCAGATGTGATGAGAAATGAAGGCGATTGTTTCCCTTGAAAATTATAGTCTACTAACTATATATAATGTAACATGTATGCAAAAGTTTGCAATGAAAGCAAAAAATCTTTAAATTATAATCAATATTTTCAATCACAAATTAGGAAGCCAAAACATATAAAACAAATATATTAAAAAATAATGTTTTCAGTGACAAACCTGGTGGACCAAAGATCACATATGGCAGAGGTCGACTCTGTCCCAGAAGAATCTTTATGACGGCCATTTTCTGTCGATCGTTCAGACACTGATTGATAAATGGAATGCGATCCTGAACCCAGGTGTTGACCCCCGAGATGTATCGACTCCCAGACGTCTGACCCGAGACGGCCTCACTGCTCTGTGAATCTGACGAGTTTCTATCACTCGAATCATTAGTCTGGCCACAACTAGCAGAGAGCTTTTTGTTTTGCTTTTGTGTTGCTGTTTTGTAATTTGGAAGTTTGACAACATTCATACCACCACTTGCTGGCTTCAGCTCTAACTGAGGTGGTTTAATATTCAGTGATAATGGAAATAAAACTGGAAAAAAAAAAATATATATATAGATATTAATATCAACTAAAATGTGACATTATGATATACAATATGTATATAACATAAATTTTTTAAATTTTATCATGTTCTTCTAAAGTATCTAGTTTGAAAATGGAAAATGTTCTCTCATATTTTCACGCCTGAGATGGGATTTAATTGACGTTACTTGGAAACAAACTCTTAAGTCTTGATTTGAACTCAATATGTCTTCTAGTACTGCATCTTAGTTTTTTACACCATACGCTTTGATCATCAACAAAGGCCGACTTTAAATCCTTTTGTACATAATTCTTAAACATTTTTACAGAATATAATGAACATGTAAGACTACAAAACTGGAAGTTATATGAATGCTTATGAAACAACAGCAAACAATTTCCAACATCATCAATTTGACTTCAAACTAAATAAATATATCTTACTGTAAGTTCACTTCATATCTATATTTTGTACATTATACAATTGTTTTTACATTACAATATTTGCTTCAAATACAGTGAGATGCATTTAATAATGGGCAACATGTAGTGGCGACAGCGGGTTTTCTCTCCAAATCTGTGTGGTCCTTAACCATATGTCAATGCCATATAACCGTAAATAAAATGTGTTGAGTGCGTCGTTAAATAAAACATTTTTTTTTTTTTTTAATAAATAGCAAAATAATTTTAAAAATCAATAGCAATCTTGCATTGAAAGTTTTCCAAAATTCTACCTGTACCTACCAGTATCTTTTAAGTGTTGAACAGCTAGTCTGACAGCCTGATGACATCTTCGAAGAGGAGTCCTTACAAATACAAATATTACAGCAGTCAATATTAAAATACACTCAAACAGTTCAGGTACACAGTTAAAGATTTCTTAATGCATTAAGTTGGCACTCACAATTATAAGTATACAAACAGGTTTTACACACACACACACACACCACCCCAAAAAAGATAACAATATCCTTTGCAAAATAAACTATTTTGTGTTTAGGAGGAGGGTAACAAAACAATTAAATAATAATATAAATCAATATGCTTTGTATGCTTGTGAATATGTCAAATAAACGCTCATGTATTGCACATTTATCTTTATAGTAGTAACTTTTGCTTTCATAATCACTAAAATATCACAAAAACTGACAGATCAGCCAAAAGCATAATGTAATGTGACCGAATATCAAATCTTTATATGTATCAAACTTACTGGGACTAAGAGAGGAACGAAATATTTGACTTTCATATTAATTATATATATACTGACGTCCAAAAGAAACTTTACAAGGCTTGAAATTGTATTATAGAAAGAAATAAACAGTATAGTGGGATATGAAAGTATCATGAAGTTCAACATCTAAATGAGACAATGCACTTCGTGATACATGCAAAGTGTTTGTAAGGTGGTTTCTAAATTGGTTCTTTTCGATTCACAAACAATATTTATCAAATTATTCAAATTGTATACGTGTAAAGTTTCTTTTGGATGTCAGTATATATTTATCAAGACAACAACAAGAGAAGAAACCTGGTCGATGTAAACTGTACATTGTAGTCCTCTCCATTGTAGCGAGAGTGAAAGTCAGCGTTAAACTTGAGCAGCACCTCATTGGTAGTCACCTTAAATATTTAATCAAAGAGGCTTTAGTATGCTTCAAATAATATTTATTAAGTACAGGGTTTACATAATATTTTATAAATGGATAAATACCATTATTCATATTACAAAAATAAATAAAATAAAAATTGGCAATAAAAAAGAACTTTAAATAAAACAGTTTAAATGATGTGGATTTGTGTTGTTCTAAACTTACAATAAAGAGGTATTATTTACAACTTGTGTAACATTATGGTGGTACTTCGATAACCTAATAACTTACCTCAGTGAATGCAACATACATTAAATTACATGGCAAATATATTACAATTTATTCATAACAAACTAATCTCATTTGTGTAAGTATCATCAGAAACATTTGGAATTTCTGATACTACATGTATTTCCAAACGTATTTCAGAAATTTCGTATGGTACCACATCATAATTTAAACTATGACCATTCAGTATTTAACATATGGGTAATTTGACATTTTGTCTAGATAGCAGATTAAATCCACTGCTGCTATACACATTTTTCCTGGTATCTTTATTCCCTTTAAAAGGGTTAAAGGTTATCTTTATACAATGTTTCTGCCAGAAAGGAAATTTTGGGTATGGCGCTATGGAACTGAAAAGAAAGAAATGTTTTATTTAACGACGCACTCAACACATTTTATTTACGGTTATATGGCGTCAGACATATGGTTAAGGACCACACAGATTTGGAGAGGAAACCCGCTGTCGCCACTACATGGGCTACTCTTCCGATTAGCAGCAAGGGATCTTTTATTTGCTCTTCCCACAGGCAGGATAGCACAAACCATGGCCTTTGTTGAACCAGTTATGGATCACTGGTCGATGCAAGTGGTTTACACCTACCCATTGAGCCTTGCGGAGCACTCACTCAGGGTTTGGAGTCGGTATCTGGATTAAAAATCCCATGCCTCGACTGGGATCCGAACCCAGTACCTACCAGCCTGTAGACCGATGGCCTGCCACGACGCCACCGAGGCCGATCTATGGAACTGAATGCAACCAGTCAACATGGGAGACCTCTCCCAGAAAGAAAATGGGTTAAATTTAGGGTTAGGATTAAGAAAATCATACAGTAATAATAAGAGTAATTAATTTTGTCAAAAGGTTAACTTAAAAAAAAATCTTCAACATCCGTTTTATCCTCTGGCAGAAACCCTGAATATATATAAGTAGAGTAAAATTAAAACCAGACAAAAAATTTGTTTGCCAAGTTGTAGTCAAAATTCAGGAGATGACATTACGTAATATGCTTTCATATAAAGGCTATTTCATTTATATAAACATTATTGAAAATCATTAATTAAAATTGCTTTTCATAAGGAAAAAACCCATTGAGTTAACTCCCTTGAATAGTGACTTAATTTGTGTGATTTACCCCATTGGCAGCTGTAAAATGTACACTGAAAATGATCTAGAATAAAGTCACATATGAACAATGTTATTCTTGTTTTTGAATAATGTTTGGAACACAAGTAGGAATAACACTTTTTACTTGTTATTAGAACTTCAAACTATATACTAAAATAGATTTAAACCATATACTGTCAAACTTCGATTTAACTCGATCTTGAAGGGGATGAGGAAATAGTTCGAGTTTCGGGAGTTTGAGTTTTCAAAATTAATATATAAGTAAGTGATATAATGAACGTTGATGTATTTTACAGATGGCAAAACATCATGTTAACCTTTAAAACACAATCATATAAACCATGTAGCCCACAGTTAACAATTTAATTTAATAATAATAATATTAATAAGTTAACCTGTAAAGTACAATGCATAACGAGAGAGAACTCACCTCATGAACGAACCCCTCGTATCTGGGACCGCCCGGGTCAACTGGACATGAGAGAAGAATTTTGTCACCCATCATGACGGACGGTCGACCCTCGGCCAGACCCGGAACAAGCAGGGCCAAGTATTGACCGCACGGTCTCAGACACACCTACAATAACATATTATTAAAAACCATATATATAAACCACAGGTACTTAGACATGCCTACATTTACAATTTTAAATATCTCATACATATCACAGGGCTTTCCATAAAACTTTTTTTTTCTTAAATCAAACTTTTACTAGTTAAATACAAACATTTGGTTTATCTAATATGTATATGAAAAAAATGAGTTTTGAGTTTAAAATTTAGGGTTTTTTTCTTTTATGAAAGTTAGTTAACTAATTTCAAACTGGTTATCAACACATCTGATACTGATAATAAAATAATTGCATTTCTTGCAATTTGTGCACACCAAAAATTCAGACTGACAGCAAACCTACCCGGTTCATATCAAATTCCTGGATGTTGATGTCTTGTTGGATTTCTTCAAGATGTAGCAATGTGGAGAAACGCTGGATGTAGTTAGCCAAGCAAAGATTCTATAAAAACAGACAGATACCAAATGAAGCCAAGTAATGGTACTCAGAGAAAAGGGACATAACTCAAGGGACTGACAGAATTTTTTGTCCTTTACGAAGACAACCCTGCAATTAACCGTTAAGACTACTGGATTAATTTTTGACAAAAAACATGTTGAGTGGGTACACTTTTATAATTTTTACTCACATATAGTCACTTAAATGTTTTAGAAATACATAACGTTCATAAACCGGTACCGGCTCCTACCCAGAGCAAGTTTTAACAACTCAATAGGTAGGTGTAAGACCACTATACCTACTTCTCTCTCACTAACTTACCACTAACCCTCTGTCCTGGACAGACAGCCCAGATAGCTAACTGGATATAAATATGAAAAATAAGTATAAATGAATGAAATGAATACGCTACTTAAAATGAGAGATGACAACTAATCACATTTCAGTTCATTCAACTTAAGACTTCTGAGCCCCTTTCCATGAAGCGATCCTAATGCTAAGATCACCTTAAGTGCACAACTACCTTATAAAAATTGTGTCATCAAAGATGGCATCCAAAGAATTTAATATTTTCGCCCATTATGGCAACAGGGCTCAAACTTAAGAATTTGTCTCCAACAGCAATTTTTAAATGAATTGCTATGGGTGAAACTGTCCACTGACGGCAATTTTGAGCCTGCCTATGACAAAAAAATTTTAAAGTTATTTTGCTGTATGTAGAGTGAAATGTGAAAATATTAAAATATTGACATATTATGTACACCAGGTGTATACATTTTTGCCACTGTTGAGGAGCTTTAATTACTGACGGCACAAAAGTGCCATTGGTGATGATCTCTACCTACAGCAATTTATATCTCAATGACGGCAATTGCCTTCTGTGCCGTCTTTAAGTTTGAGCCCTGTGGCAACTGAAGACTTAAAAAAACAAAAAAACAAAAAAAACCTGCACCAAAATAGTTTCTAAAGTTTCTCACCTCTGCCAGGTAGGGTGCTATCTGTGTTAGCTCCTCTTGGTCCAAAACACAGTTCCTCAGATGGCTGCTGACAGGGTACTGGGGTAAATGCTGTGGTAATTTCACTTTAGCGGCAAACCTGACAAAATGATACACGGTCCAGTTCAAAATCATACTGATTAAAGAATGACAATAGGACTGGATTAACATTACTGCAATATATACTGATGGAAATAAATAAAGGAACACACGAGTAGTAACATCAAATGTTGACTACAACCAAAATCCTCGTCCACAAGTATCAGGAAATTAACCGTGTTACTGGACGTCAACCCCACAGTACTGACATGCAGTACCACAATATATCTGTGTATTTTATACCTACAACAGCAGTGAATTACATTTGGTCTCAAATACCATGTGTTCCCTTATTTCTTTCCATCAGTATATATAATATGATTAGAATTGTACACACAGATATCAAAAAGGAAATGTTTATTTCATGACACACATAATATGTAGGTAGAATTGCTTATATATAAAAGATCCCTTGCTGCTGCTGGAATACTGTAGCAGGTTTCTTATGAAGGCCATGTATCACAATTAATAAATGTCTTGACATCCCTCAGCCAATGATTACTTAATCAATGTGCCTTAGTAGTGTTATTAAACAAAACAAACTTTAACTTTTGTAACCAGTAGTAATTATGTCACTTGATCGACAGAAGTAAAGCAACATCCTGTTATCTCCACATGGCTATTCTGATTACTAATTAACAAAAATTGATCTTTTATATATGTACTTTCCTTAACACAAGATAGCACATGCCACTGTCTTTTTATAAACCAGTCATGGTATACAAAATGGCAAATAACCCAAAAGGTCCACCAGAAGTAATTGATCCACCTTTAAGTATTTAACCACTGAGCAAGAACGTATAGCCATATGGTCTTGGTATATAGATGGCCATTGCAAAAAAAAAAACCAAGACCCATGTTTATAAATCTCTGTTATGACATCATATGAATGCAACTGGTATGTGTTGCTATAATTATGTGAAAGTCTCAAGACATTATTAAAGACCTGAGTCAACACTTGAAAGTGTTATAAGAATGGGGCTTGCTACAGTGTTTGACAAATGTTTAAAAAAGTCACTAGCCGTGGCATACAGAAACTTTGGCTAGTGCCCTATGTATTACCATAATAAGCTGACAATTTCCACTAGCTCAGACCAAATATTCACCTGCCGGGACCAAAAGATAGTGGATTTGTTCAACCATGAACTACAATATATAAAGCTTTATAAAATTATATGTACATCACAGTTGAATGCAAGTACATTACCCTCGCCCACTACCAACCCTGGTCGGGCTGCTTGTGCTCTCTTGCCAGGGCTAGCTCTGGGTGAGTAAAAACATTTCACCAAATTGTTTATTAAACTTTAAAAATTGCAGAAATCAACAGTTATTTTCTTTAAAATGTCAATTATTACATAAAATTATTTTGCCAACTGCTTTCAAAATTTGCAATTGGCGAATTTGGCCAGTTCCAGAGCTAGCCTTGCTTGCACTTGCCAAGTGTGGGTGGTCCCCTCTCCCACCCATCCCAACCCCCTTCCTGTCCTGGACGAAGGAGCCAGCATAAGTTGACACCTGCCAAGTGTGGGTGGTCCCCTCTCCCACCCATCCCAACCCCCTTCCTGTCCTGGACGAAGGAGCCGGCATAAGTTGACACCTGCCAAGTGTGGGTGGTCCCCTCTCCCACCCATCCCAACCCCCTTCCTGTCCTGGACGAAGGAGCCAGCATAAGTTGACACCTGCCAAGTGTGGGTGGTCCCCTCTCCCACCCATCCCAACCCCCTTCCTGTCCTGGACGAAGGAGCCAGCATAAGTTGACACCTGCCAAGTGTGGGTGGTCCCCTCTCCCACCCATCCCAACCCCCTTCCTGTCCTGGACGAAGGAGCCAGCATAAGTTGACACCTGCCAAGTGTGGGTGGTCCCCTCTCCCACCCATCCCAACCCCCTTCCTGTCCTGGACGAAGGAGCCAGCATAAGTTGACACCTGCCAAGTGTGGGTGGTCCCCTCTCCCACCCATCCCAACCCCCTTCCTGTCCTGGACGAAGGAGCCAGCATAAGTTGACACCTGCCAAGTGTGGGTGGTCCCCTCTCCCACCCATCCCAACCCCCTTCCTGTCCTGGACGAAGGAGCCAGCATAAGTTGACACCTGCCAAGTGTGGGTGGTCCCCTCTCCCACCCATCCCAACCCCCTTCCTGTCCTGGACGAAGGAGCCAGCATAAGTTGACACCTGCCAAGTGTGGGTGGTCCCCTCTCCCACCCATCCCAACCCCCTTCCTGTCCTGGACGAAGGAGCCGGCATAAGTTGACACCTGCGCCCTTGACAGACGTGTACTACAACAGCTGCACAAGACAGTGTGATTGCATTTTGCATTACCTTATGACCTGACATGACCTGCATGTATATGTATATGTATATGTATATGTATATGTATATGAGTACTCTACTAAATGGCACTTACATTTTGGGTTTCTGTCCTGGTATAAGCCAACCACTGCCCTGCTGATACTGCAATGTTTTCGACTGACCATAGTTAGGCACTCTGCAATGAAACATTATTATACTTTAAAAAAATATTAATGGCAGTATAGGCACATGGACTCTCATTATTGTATGGGGCCTCACTGGTCTTTGCCTGAATTAAAAAAAGTCTGAACCAGGATAACATTTATTCATATTAAAATTACTGCCAAACAGCTATATATAGGGGTGCAAACTAATTACTAACACATTTTTACATGGAATACAACTAATTTTGCTGGTAGAGAGAGAGAGAGAGAGAGAGAGAGAGAGAGAGAGAGAGAGAGAGAGAGAGAGAGACAGAGAGAGAGAGAGAGAGAGAGAGAACAAAACACCTTTTAACATACCCCTATACCACTGAGGTTTTGGGCATGTCTATCCCGGGCCTGGCCTCTGGGTAGGCAGTGGTCTGGTTCGGGACAGAATAGGAATGGACCTGGGCTCGAACTTAACGGCGGCCCCTGCCTCCCATCCCCACAATATGATATTTTCCGAACCAGCCTTCACCTGTTAGTGGACAGTGGTACTATACTGACAGCTCTCCAGGACAATTTGCCCTGATGACTTTCAATGGCTGTCACTTTGACGAAGTTTCGCTTGCTCGGCCGGTACCCGTTCAAACATGCCGACTGTTCGTAGTAGACTTCTCCGTCGATATACCCGTGGTCCTCCATCGCCGCTGAGATCACTCCCTCGAAGGTCCACGATCGCAGTGGTTCAACATCCACAGCGTACCTCTTATTATCATCATCTTCTCCTCCTCCATTGTTTCCAGTTTCTTCTTCTTGTAAGTCCCCCTCGAACCGAGCTGTCACCCAGTCACCTCTGTGAGGTGTGTATCCGTTGAGGCAGTCATCAACGTCGAATTCGATGTTGTGGTTGATCAATCCAGTTTCCTCTCCAACGTGCGTGACTTTTCCAATAAAAGCAGTTTTCTTCTCATCGGCGCTAGAATCCTCCTCGTCTTCCCACCCTTTTGAGGTTATCGTCACCGATTCTGCATGCCAACCACCATTCTCGTGCTGCTGCTTAGCAACAATGTAAACAACATCACCAACTTTGGGCTCGCTTTTGCCTGCAGACAGAGCACTGAAGCTAAAATATATTTCTCCGTCGATCAGACCCTGCCCGCTGAAAACGTGGGTGACAGTGCCCTCAAAACAACGGGTCTTACAGCTGCCAGTGTCCGTGCTGTCAATATCGAGTAACCATGGCAACTGATTACCACTGGCTTCAAGACTTGGGCTCTCTCTGTCATCGTCATCATTGTCCTGACTTTGTAACAGATGACCAATTAGCCGACTCAACACAGAAAACATGTTTCTCTCAGTCAAGAAATCAAATGACACTGGTCTGTACAGTTATCAGTTATCATCTTGGTACTCAACCAAGATTGCACCCATGGACATCTGTGAAATTAAAATGAAAGGGATAAGAAATTCAGTGATGCTATAACTGAACTATATGCTGCCAAATGATTGTTATTTTATCTTTACTGCCATAAAATAAACATGGTAAGACAGTTGTTACCAGTTAAAGCCTATCGCAGACCTTTGCAACAAGGTGCAATATACAATATAGACAGTGTTGCATTGTGTGCACTAGCCTGCGGTGGAATTTTTGTTGCAACTGAAATTGCTCTGATCAAACATTTGACTTTATTGCATGTTTTGACATCCAATAGCCGATGATAAGATAAAAATCAATGTGCTCTAGAGGCGTCGTTAAATAAAACAAACTTTACTTATTGCATGTAATTGTATTCTGTTGCAAAAGTGTGCACCTTCAGTGCGACAAAGTATCGATGTCATAATTTAAATTATCAATGATACTGATCACATGATAAAAAGTGGCAGCCTCCAGGAGTATGTGCAGTACCAAAAAGGAGGACAAAATATAAGTTTAATTTATTATTTTATGAATTATTTTTTGTGCTTAAGCAAATAATTTATTTAGGAAATTATCAGAGTGTAAATAACGAGAAAGTTCCACTTTAATAGTAGTGTAGTCACTGGATTCCCAGTCAAAGGGAAAGGTGGGCACCCCAGCACCATCGCTTCCTAGCTGTCTTAGAAGCCAAACTTGAGCAAAGAACATGATTATATGAACATCTAGATCTAACAGCTTGCAAGTTGACTGTCACCATTTTGAATGACATTAAGAAAAAAGTTTTGTTTAACAACACCACTAGAGCACAATCATTGGCTACTGGATGTCAAACATTTGGTCACTCCATTGTTCATAATGCAGCAAGGGATCTTTTATATGCAGACAGGAAAGCACATGTATACCATGGCTTTTCACCAATTGTGGTGCACTGGTTGGAACGAGAAACAAAACCCAATCAGTTGAACGGATCCACTGAGGTGGTTTGATCCTGCGATGCAAGTGCCTTCAAGCAAGCACTCAACTGACTGAGCTAAATCCCGCCCCATCTTGTGATCATTGCGACAGTCTGTCCCATCATTCTATAAAAAATATATTTGTAAATAATAAAATATACTATTTTTATGTGTAATTTAAAATAATCAATCGACTTGTAGTAAATTCCATAGTACGAAAAAAGATTTTCGCTAGATGAGAGGGACTAATGACTCCGACTATAGATTACAATTGCTGATTCTTGCATATAAATTAGCCCGAGTTCTCGGACTGTAAGAGAGCTAGACGGACATTTGGACATAAATATGCTCTCATTACAGTCAGAGACCAACCTATTTTTTGGCAATTCCTGACAACCAAAAAGTTGGCAAAGATTACTGCTCTAATACCACACCAATCCTATGTTTGACGTCAAATACCTTTACATAGATCATTTTCGAGTTAACTGATAAAACAAAATCCACATATTAATCACTAATACACATACTACAGAAAGAAATCCGACAGCACCCATATTGAGCTAAGCTCCGGACAGCAGAATTCTAAGTTCGCCGACCTATATCGTGACGTTGCGTCACATGATCGCCCACTCAGCCATTCTGTCTACTAGGCGGAATAGCCCAGTGGGCGATCATGTGATCTACGTCTCGAAATAGGTCGCCGAGCTTTGTAATTATGTCGACGGAGTGTCACGAAGCATAGCTGAACATGGGTGCTGTCGGATTTCTTTTTGTAGTATGTGTATTAGTGATTACTGTATAATACTTTATTTTCGCGTGGAATTTATTTTCACGTTTTTCGCGTGTGAATGAAATCCGTGAAAATATATTCCACGCGAAAATAAACTTTTTATAAAGGCCGACAAAAAAAATAAATAATATGTAGTCTTGTTCAACTATACCACATTAGTTTCCGATGTACGAGGCTAGTAGTAACAAAGCGGTGCTCCCTCCTGTCACGGAACAAACCACAAAACACAAAAGCTGTTTAAAACTTTAAATCAAGAACACGATTGTAAGTACATACATGATAATAAAACAATACTAACACTAAAAAGCTTTATGCTGTTTTCCTTCGCATGTGCTAGCGATCAGTTAATCGGACAGAGTCTACACATGTTCAACGACGGAAGTAAACATGCATTATCACAGTATATTAAAAATGTGGAAGTGAAAAAATCCGGACTGGGCTATGTTCAAATGTTTCACAATTTTATTTTTATTTTTGGCCTGTTAGCCAATCACAAACCGTTTTGAAATAGTATTTTGACGGCAATAAATATTGTTTCAATCATACTTAAGTTACTGAGTACTAGTAGCTTGTGCCTGCAAATTTCATTTCGTTTGTTTTCGGTTTTTGTTTTTATAACAATTATAAGGACAATAAAGTCTTGATTGGTTAAAGCAGGAAAACTATTGTTTTATGTGTATAGCACTCGTGTGTACATGTAGGATTAGTTCTACAGATTAGCGTAACAACCAGCAAAACTAAGTTCCGTTTTTAAAACAAAATTATTGACATCTGTACTTCGGGTTTTTTATTGATGGGGGTTGGGAGATTCGCGAAAATAAATGTTCGCGAATTGACCCATTTTCATTAAATCGCGAAAATTTGATCCCGCGAAAATAAAGTATTCTACAGTAATATGTGGATTTTTTTTTTATCAGTTAACTCGAAAATGATCGATGTAAAGGTATTTGACGTCAAACATAGGATTGGTGTGGTATTACAGCGGGAATTTTTGCCACCTTTTTGGTTGTCAGGAACTGCCAAAAAAATACATAGGTTGGTCTCTGACTGTAATGAGAGCGCATTTATGACCAAATGTCTGTCTAGCTCTCTTATAGTCAGAGTACTCGGGCTACATATAAATATACATGTATGTGTGGCTCAAGAGTAACAAAAAAAAAATTGCTTTGCAATCACACAATTTAAACTGCATGGGAGGAAGTTGCAAAGGTCTGCGATGGGCTAACCAAAATTCAGTCACATCAGCTATGGAATTAGAGACTGCACCGGAAGACTGGTAGCGCCACTCACATCTGTTACACCATTGCCGAATGCAAGGTTTGAAAAGCACATGTTAGTTAACGTCTATAAAACATTTGTTTAATATTGGAAGAATACCAGTACTTGTATCAGGTATAAAATACATTGATAAAACTTTATAACAAATATAGAACTCGTTTTACTTGCCACTTTACGTTTTATTCAGTGGCAAAGTGAAAAAGTAGCGATATCGCATTTAATTATTGAAAAATAGTGGTGTTGTCATTATTGCAAGTATTTATTTTTGCGAGGTAATTAAATTTAATTTATTACTCTTGCAGTACATGACAAAATTTAGATGTTTTGATTTATTGTATAACTGTGATCGCCCGTTAACAACATCTTCCTGTTTGTCGGTTTACTACTATCCAAGATGGCGGATATTTGTTTACATTTTCAATGATTTGTTATTATGAATACATTTATTGTGGCCCTGACACATCTGTTGTTAGGGAATCACATAAAAATAATCCCTATAACCACATCTTTATAATTAACGGATGTAGGACAAAATGTCACTGGAAAAAATGTCAAGTCAAAATATCAACTATTATTAATATTAATATTAAAGTGGAAGGAAGGAAATGTTTTATTTAACGACACACTCAACACATTATATTTTACGATTATATGGCATCAGACATATGGTTAAGAACCACAGATATTGTGAGAGGAAACCCGCTGTCGCCACTTCATGGGCTACTCTTTTTTGATTAGCATCAAGGGATCGTTTATATGCACCATCCCACCGACAGGATAGTACACCACAGCCTTTGTTACACCAGTTGTGGAGCACTGACTGTAATCAATTAAAGGGGTACCCAGGTAAAAATGTCAACTTTTTCATTATACTTAATGTGTAAAAAAACCTTTTTAAAATCCTAACCATGTATTCTACGACTTTTCGTTTCACCAATTAAACCACTGTTTGCACACCTTTGACAATGACAGCACTAAATGTGTATATAATTGTCTCAATAACACAGCATGGGTGCTGTAAAAAAAATTAATGCCACTAACTTATTTTTAAAAAAATCAAAAACCATACAAACAACAATGAAGCATTCTCTCTAATTATTCCAAATTTTGTAATTATGAAGAAACTCGATTTCCCAAAACCTAACACATACATCTGTTATCTCTCTTGTTCTGTCCTTCTTTTCCTCTCTCCCCCTCTTTCAGTCTCACTTCTCTCTATCTCTCATATAACACACACACACACGTTGACATTTTGACAGAGATACAACATTAATGGTACACATTTTGTCTTCTTACATATTGACCATTGACCTGTATATATCACTTTTTCCATGGCCGACTGATGCTCTTTACTCTGTACAATTAAATGCTGTGATGTGTGTAACGAATGAGGAGTTATATGTAGCACATGACGATGATGGTAATGTTCATTTGTAATGCACAAATGAGTTTTATTACATTCCACATGTTGTATGATATGCTTATGCAACAAAAATGGCCGTTTTCTTATGTTGAACCCTTTTTGGTGGTGGCTGGGTATTATAAAAAAGTTTGTTTTATTTAACGACGCCGCTAGAGCACATTGATTTTTAATCTTATCATCGGCTATTGGACGTCAAACATATGGTCATTCTAACACTGTTTTTAGAGGAAACCCGCTGTCGCCACATAGGCTACTATTTTTTTCGACAGGCAGCAAGGGATCTTTTATTTGCGCTTCCCACAGGCAGGATAGCACAAACCATGGCCTTTGTTGAACCAGTTATGGATCACTGGTCGGTGCAAGTGGTTTACACCTACCCACTGAGACTTGCGGAGCACTCACTCAGGGTTTGGAGTCGGTATCTCAATTAAAAATCCCATGCCTCGACTGGGATCCGAACCCAGTACCTACCAGCCTGTAGACTGATGGCCTGCCACGACGCCACCGAGGCCGGTGGGTATTATAATGACCAATTAGTCGATTATACTGGTTATATTAATGGAACTGAAGGTATTTTATTTGAAAATAATGAATACATTCCTACAATTTTGAGTGTGCCAAACATTTTGGGGTTTTATTTTCTTTTTGCAAAACGGAGTTACCTACCCTGATTACAAATGTTTTATTTTGGGGGTCAGGACTAATTGAATTTTTATTTTTTTTTGAATTTTTTGTATTCTTTTAAAGGTATTTCGGTATAATATCCGCCCGGTCCCCTCCATTATTATTTTTAGTTAGGGTTGAGGGTTAGGGTTAGGGTTAGGGTTGAGGGTTAGGGTTATGGCTGGGGTTAGGACTAGGGTTGGGGTTAGGGTTAGGGTTAGGGTTAGGGTTAGGGGAAGGGGGGACCGGGCGGATATTTTTCCGGTATTTCTTCATTATAGCAAAAAATCAATATCATTCTTGTCATATTTAAAAAGTGTCCGCGGTCCCTAATGGAATAAAGATGTTCACGGAAAAGGGTATAACCATGCTAGTTTTATAATTATTGCTTATTAAGAAGTGCACGAAGATTAAGTTGACATGGAAAACTGGAACTGAATGACTAACATTGTTTCAATAATGGAATGCTTGGAATTAGCCTTTCATTACTAAAACTATGACTAACCATGCACTGTTCAAACTTTTCCCTAAAATGTTCACTGTCCCAACGTTGTGACTCGTAAGTTACGCCTTTGTTTTTCGTGGTAACGGTCTATAATTTATATCTCGTAATTTCCAGAACATACAGTATCTCGGACTACCAGAAGTTCAAAGCACGGACGTACTTGTTAGTCGATTGTCCACAGGTGCGTGTGTGTGTGTGTGTGCGCGCGCGCGTGTGCGCGTGTGCGTGTCTGTCTGTCGGCCATTTATTTATTTATTTACTTATTTCATCATCATAACCACCATCAACCACCATCACTACAGGCACGGCGGAGCGGGGGGGGGGGGGGGGGCATGATTTTTGCATAATTGATCACCCTGGTTTGGTTTGGTTTGTTTTGTGTTGTTGATTTGTTTTTTTGTTTTTTTGGGGGGAGGGGTCATGATCCATGAATTGTTCCAACCAGCTACAGTGCTCTAAGAATGATACACCAAAGACTGCGGTATGTAATGTCCTGTCTATGGGAGAGGGCACAAGAGATCCCTTGATGCTTTATTGGGGCAAGTAGACCCAGCTAGCTTATTTGGCGGAAAAGGGTTTTTTCTCTCTTTCTTCATTAACCTGATGTTGAAATAATAACAATACTTTAAAATGTTCTAACATGTTGTTAAACAAGCATTCCTTTCTGTTCCTTCGGGTCAATTTAATGATAGAGTTACACGACAATTAATTTATAAATTGTCTCACTGACTTAAATTCAACAAAATATTGCCTAGAAAAAAAGAGATATATTATATGCATTTTTAATTTGTTCCAAAAAAGTACTTTATTCAATCAGATCCATTTTTTTTTTTTCGCATTTGATAGAATAAAATTAAAGATATAATTTGTTGTTCACTTTAAAATGTTTGCAAAACGGCTTATGTTAGCTGAAGAGAGAAATATATATCCTTTGCATATTTGTCTTGGTGTGTGTGTGTGTGTGTGTGTGTGTGTGTGTGTGTGTGTGTGTGTGTGTGTGTGTGTGTGCGCGTTCGTCGTGCGGGCGTGTGTGATTGAATACCATCTGTGATTCTTGATCCAGATCACGGTCCGAGTTAGGTATTTTGCAAGTGCGTGTACTAGACTGATTTCTAATCGCAACCGTAGCGTAATAAAATGTGAGAGATTGGTATATCAGGAAATATTAAAAGTACTTGCGTCACATCCGTTTTGATGGCTATGTCTTTGTTGTGTAATCAGATCGCATAGTGTGGGTAAATTTATAAAACTGTCGATGTAGAAGAAGCAATATTTGTTTGTTATCTAATGTATTAAATACTTATATTATTAATAGAATCACTATAATTTCGAAAAAGTGTAAACCACGACAATTTTGACCAGAAAATCGTCATTCAACTTTGATGAAATTGTTTCCTTTTTCATAATTCTAAGACTAAGGTTAACTACAATCCATTGTGGTCCCATCGTTTTGGAATCGTGCACACTAAGTATCAGATGTTTTATCATAATTTCATATGAGATCCCCTTTTGGGCAAGAGTTCCTCCCATCCCCCAATAAATGTTTGTAAAAATAATAATTTATCCATTAAATAATTTATTATTTTATAAAGCAGGCCCTTACGCACCCCCCATAATCGAGGCCCATAGTCTGGCGAGCTCCATCCATGGATGTGTAAAAAAAAGAAGAAATAGTCCGACAATGTGACAAATTTACTTCCCAGAATGCAGGAAAATGCATCTCCTGCATTCTAGATTTTAAAAAAATTCAGGGGGCATGCCCCCAGATCCCCCTAGCAACTCCGGCCCTTTGGCCCGGAAACTTTGGGCCATTGATTACGCACCCCCATATACATTTCTGCATACGGGCCTGTAAAGTATTCTGAAGTCTAAACCACATTGTTATTAACTACGATAATTTATTCTGCTACCTTTATTTACAACACAGTAGGTATACAGGGTTTCTTCCTGTAGTGTGTGTATTAGTGGTTACTATGTGAACTATTTGTTATCGTTGAACTCGAAAATCATCAGTGTTATTATTGTTGTATTAGAGCAGAAATCTTTGCCTAATGTGAGGTACAAATGTAGGCAGCCATTCTGTATTTTCACTAAGAGATCTATATGATAGTAATAGTCATTGATAGGGACAGGCTAAAACGGAACCATTTTCGTTGGCGAAAACGGAACCGATTGTGGCTATAACGGCACCTCACTGTATTGGCTAAAATGGAACCTCACTGTATTGGCTAAAACGGAACCACACATAAGAGAGAGACAGACAGACAGACAGAGAGAGAAACGAAAAATCATGACTTAGTTTGTTGCCGAATAAAGCTGGTCAAAATCGTATTATTCAACATGTGAAACCGTGGATTGTGCTACGATAGGAATTAACACTTACCTTACCAAATCTTTTGAGTTGTTATTACTGTAGACTGTTGATTGTCAAGCATTTAAATTACTAGAATTACACCTGCTTTAATACCAATTTGATTGAACATGGACAAACCTTAGTGAGCATATATTGCTAATTAGTTCTCAATGAATAGCAGCTCTCCACATTGGGAGGCTGTGCGTTAAGTAAACAAGTAAGGGGATCCGGTTGTCATAGATCTTTTTTCCCTTATATAATAGCCTGCAATTAAACTCAAAATACAATGGTTTGAAGGCTTGGACTTCTTATCAAGTTATATAAAGTTGTCATCAAAGGCAACTAACAAAGTTCATTAAAAAGTGTATGCCTTAATTTTGGTTTTGATTTCGGTGCCGTTTTAGCAAAGGCAGGTTCCGTTTTGTCCACATATTTTGGTGCCGTTTTAGCCAACACAGGTTCTGTTTTGTCTAATTTGGTTCCTTTTTCGCCTGGGGCCGTTTTGGCATGGTTCCGTTTTCACTATAACCCATATGATATCTCTAGCTGAGAGAGCGTTCACTACCGTCCAAGCGTCCATCTAGCTCTTGAATAACAGAGTACTCTGGCTACCACACATTAGACTAACCATAGACTCTAGCCACCAATGTATGTGACATAATTAATCTGACGTCATGACGATTGCTTTATATCGTAACACATGTCATGACATTAGATTACGTCTAGTGATTTCCCTACAAATTTGGCAAGGCATGGTAGACCAATCACTTTTGGGGCATTTTCGGGGCACTTGTTTTTCATTAAAAATACACACAAATTAATTGAAATAAACATTAATGTAATTTATGTGCTTGCTTTAATAAATGAATGGCAAAAGATATAAAAGACATATTTTATTAATTAATAATACCTTTTTGGGTGTTTTAGAAAGGCAATTTTAGAATTAATTAGTGAAAAAGACTTGCTTAATCTCAGGGCAGCATGGTGCTGATTAAGGCAAGATGGTGCTGCACCATGCTAAAACAAGTTAGGGAAAACACTAACGTCATATCCTCCCACCCCTCTTAAAAGAGTTTTTCATAAAAATGCAATCTGGTAGCCAACAAAGAATTGCATGTCTTTTATCCTAAGAGATCTCAGCAAAGTCAGTGTAGGTGACATGGTACAAGCACATTGGTTACAATACAATATGTGGAATCTGTCATTGTAAATAAAAATTCACAATTTGTGTTTGGACAATATAACAGTAATTAAAGGTAGGTGAGTAATTTATCATACATGTACTTGTTAACAATGTGGTTTGGACTTTGCATGTATGTTAAAGTTACAGTCAAGTTTAAGTTTCACTGAAGAAAACAAACATGATATTCATATTTTATAATGCAGTATTGCCACGATCAGTTGAAAATTGACATCTTTAAATAATCAATTAGTCATGCACCTCACATTGTTTTAATGCTCACAAGCATACATGAACCAGTAACATCACATTTATCAACAGATACAGAAAAAACACTTCCTGGTCTGTTCACAGGGCTGTCAAAAATTAACAACATTTTAATAAGTAATACTTTATTTCTTTTTTCAGCAATAAAAAAAGTTGTTTTTCTTTAATACTAAATACACTGGTCCAGACACAGGAATTACTGATCATATAACAAGTATTGCTTGTGCAACTAATTGTTACATAAATGTGCATTGTACACAATATGCCAAAAGAGGGATCTATTTAAAAACTTGTCTTGGCAGGTGAATTCAACGCTAAGTGAACATACATACATACATGTTGTACATACATTTATCCTATAACTTACCCATGATATCCATGTCATAAACCCATGTGATAATTTTAGTGTATTAACCTGGTTAATAATGGTATGCAAATTTGCAAGGTCTCTAGGTAATGTGTTGCTGTGTATAGCCTATAGGTCATTTACTTACAAGCCAACAATACCTGTGTACCTGAGCGCAACGTTTTCAAAGATTTAGTTAAAATGTGTGACGTTAAACTAATTTGTGCTGATCGTGATGATATCATATTACGGATGGCGGCGACTTTAGTACTGTGTGTTAATTAAAATCTTATTTAAGAAGTGTTATAAGATAAATAGAATTCGCTACTCATGTTTTTTAATACGTAAAATATCAACCTCGTCTAGTTAATTGATATTGTTTCGGCAGAGCCTCAACAAATATCGATTAACATATACTCGGGTGATATTTTCCCATATTAAAAAATACTCATGACAAATCCTCTATGTATGTACTCATGGCACTGGAACAAACACTTAATGATATTTATTTTATTGTTTTTTTGGTTATACTTGATGAGTTGTTTACTTTAATGATTGTCCCTGTATCCAGGATACTAGATTTTAGGCCTCTGAAAATTGCGAGAACAGTGTGTTTCATTCATGCGTTGTTCACACAGATCTAATTTTGCGTAACCTATTTTTTGTTTGCACAAAATTTCGAGCACCTTTTTTTATGGATATAACGGGTGACGCAAAAATGAAATGGGTTACATGGATTTATTTCTGCGTAACCGATAAATGGTCTCGCAGGTTTTCAATTCTCAGAGGTTTGGATTTGCTGTGTTAAATTTTATCCATTAGGTTGTTTTTGGATGAAATTGCCACAGAAGATTAGATGAATTTTTGAAATTTAATAGATAATTTGGCGTAATATTCTGCTTACCCACAGCTAGCCCCATGTATATGTATTAACATGTAGTACAGGATTTTAATTGTCTGTTGTTATTATTTTTTTCGCTGCATAAATTACAGTACTGCTGCGACATATTGCCAGGATGTCAGAGGACATGAAGAGTCTGAACTCGGATGAGGAGGGTGATGACATGTCAGAACACATGGATGATACGGACGATGAGTCGTTCATTGGATATTATGATGAGACTGATGACCTTGATCTTGATAAGCCAAAAAAAACTGATGACCCAGAATATTTTGAATACGAATTGCTGCAGATTGAAGGAGTCGACAGGTTACTTAATGAGGAGATAGAAGCATTGTGCACAGCACTAAGGGTATGCTGTACATACATGTTAATAAGTTTGAAAATTGACCGTTACTCTCTATGATCAACTACAAATTTTGACAAAAGGGTCATTCCGTGTCATTTCATCCAGTGGGTATAACCCGACCGATTCCAATTTTGATAATTCTGACTAACGGTCATATCAAGGTCACATGATATTCAAGGTCAAACAAAAGATCATGAACCCTTGACATGGTCCTATAATTAACGTAATGTTTCCTTGTGGAATTCCCTTTCCAGCAACACCAACATTATGAAGATCAGCCCACTGGTTGCTGAGATATTTTGGTGTCTAAAGATTGGTAGCCACGCCCGTTTTGACCAAAAATGTCAAATTTCAAGGGGCCATATTTCCAAAAATTGTCGATGAAGCTAAAATTTGATATGTAGACTTTTGAGACCAAAACAAATATGTACAGCAATTTTTATCAAAGTTAGAATCGGTCGTGTTGCAATTTTCTATTTTATTGGGTGATTTGACGCAGAATGACCCAAAAGCAGATCCACCGGTGACAATCAGTTGTAGAACATTTTGTATGCTGTACATTCATGTTTTAGATTGACCTTTACTGACTATGATCAAATACAAATTTTGACATTTGAAGCCAGATTCATCAGTGACCATCAATTATAGTACATTTGTACATTCATGTAATAATTTTGGAAATTATAGTAAGAAGTGTAGGAGGGGCGTGCTTCCAGCCCCACCCCAGCGATCTAGCTTCATTACAAGATGGCTGTTCCAATTTTCCTTCTGATTGGTATTTAGATTACACAAATACATGCATGCATAAGTTCTTACAATTTGTAGCCATTAACAACGTCATTTTGTAAAAGACGAGTTAATAACCAAGGCTCTGGCTGTTTATGTTTTAAATACAGTAATATATCATTTATATTTTTATTTTCCACTCCAGGTTGCACCATCATTGGCTAAGATGCTACTGTTGGCTCATGATTGGCAGTGTGATGACATCATTGAACAGTATGTTGTATTGATAACTAAAAAAAACCCCCACTTTGAACCCAAATTTTGCAAATGATTCTTTTGTTTACATGTGCGTTATTTGTGCATGTCTGGTTTTGCATAATCCATTTTGTGTTCTGCAAATTTTTTAGAACATCATTAATATTATTTTGCATGGTTATATGGACTGGTGCTTATAAAGTGTTTTAGGGGGCGAGATTTAGCTGTTGGTTGAGTGCTCGCTTGAGGTCGCAGGATCGAACCACCTTGGTGGAGCCATTCAGCTGATTGGGTTTTTTTCTTGTTCCAATCAGTGCACCACAACTACAGTCGAACCTCATTAATCCGGACAGAATGGTTTTCCCACAAATTGACTGGATAAACGAATTTCCGGACTACTGAATCATGTCCAGAGTAGTCTCCCTTTGATTACAAAAGATTTTTTTTAAAAGCAAAAAAAAGCATGAAATACAATCATTTATTTGTTTAACCTTCAATATCACATGCACACGTGCACAAACCTATAGGCAATATTTCACAAAGTAATCTGAAATATGGCATTGTCTAATAGCACAGTTTGACGTAAAAGAGCTTTGCATTTTAAGAACAAGTTCGAGATTGTTTTCATCACCAACGGTTTCAAAATGACAGTTAGAAAATGGTGTCAACACCTTAAATGTTTGATCTTTATGCCCCAGCCAGAACATGTGATATCCATTAACTCTGACCATTTGTCTTTTGTCGACCAATTGTAACAGTAACTCCAAAGTTAATTACCCTTAATTGACTGTTCTAAAGATTATAAAACACAACAGGATCATAGAGCGGTATATCTAACGCAGTGCATCGAACCGATAAGTGTGTAAAACCCCTTGCAGCCATTGGAGCTCATGTGGATTGCCTGACTGGTCTTAACTGGTCGCGTTTATTGAAGGCAGGGCATTTGTTGTTTTAGCAGTAACCGGTTAAACAAAGCAAATTTTCTTTACTCTTGACACTTTGTTTTGGATTATGACCGTCCGGATCCGGAAGCTGAATATCCGGACTAATGAATAAATTTGCAAAGTAGTCGTTTCGTTTTGTCGCTCATCTGTCTGGAAAGTGGGGTTTCTGGATAATCGAAGTCTGGATTAACGAGGTTTGACTGTAGTCAAAGGCTGTGGTATGTGCTTTCCTGTCTGAGAAAGTGCATATAAAAGGTCCCTTGCTGCTTTAGGAAAAATGTAGCAGCTTTCCCTTGATGACTGTGTCAGAATGACCAAATATTTGACATCCAATAGCTGATGATTAATCAATCAATCAATAAATGTGCTCTAGTGGTGTCATTAAACAAAACAAACAAATAACTTATAAAATGTTTAGAGTTTGGACTCGAGTCTTAATAGAGTCTTGAGACTTCAGCATCAAATTGCATGCATGTGACGTCATTAATGATCGAGTCTGGACTAAACGTTTTATAAGCACTGGTCCTGGTTAACAGTTGGTGTTAGGCACACAACAACACATTTTGTAAATGGTTATTCCAAACAAATTGGGTTGCCTGGATTATAAATCTGTAGTATTCAGAATAGCAAATTAATTTTGTTTTGGATCCTTTGTCAAGAGTTGTCTCCCATGAATCACTAATAGTGAAGCAGAAATTAATTTTAGTCTTTCAATTTAGAATTATGGATACAAATGTTAAGCAGGCATTGAATTTAAGGGTGGATGGGGGTGTTAGGATTCTCCCAATATCATAAACATGATATAAATTTGTAGCCTGTTTAGCATATGCTACATTTATCATGGATTAGTACCCTTGTAGTTCAGGGGCCCTATTTTCGAAGTCATCTTAGCGCTACGAAATCGTAAAAGCGTCGTAGGTTGTGACGTCACTACAGCGAACGCCATAGTGACGTCATAGCTTACGATAATTTCACGATTTCGTAGGCTAAGATAGCTTCGAAAATATGGGCCCAGTTTATTCAATAAGCTGTTTTACTTCTTTTCAGATTTTTAAATTTGTATAAAACAAATGAAGTTCATGTGTATATTTTATTGCTCTTTTTTTAGTACTTATCAATGCTATGTGTAACCAAAAACAGAGACATTATCTAATTTTTATTTCGGTTTTGCAGTCATCACAAAGATCCAGAGAAATTACTAATTGATTCCAAGATAAAAAGCTCCAAGCAATCACAGGTATGTTATCATTTTTATCAACAGTGGCAATAGGGTCATACCTGGGACTGGGTGGGTGGGGCAGGAAATTACCTGAAAAACATATCCCTTTAAGTATAAATTTTAGTGTTTTTTACAGTTAAAAAGTGCCAATTATATATAACTGGAAAAACCCCTTTAATACTCTTGCCATGATTTTATTACACACACCCCACACCAACCCCGTCACATATTTTAGGCTTGGTATAGAGAAGTATAGTACCATGACATATTTATGATTTACTGAAAACCTGCCATTTCAGTAAACAAATTAACCATTTACAATTTGTTTTACAGCAGATGCTGCCATGAAAGAAATTTAATTGAGTTATTAATTGCTCTGCTAACAAATTATAAGGATCTATTTAAGATATTACCGTAGTAATACCATTATAAATTCTCATTCTAAGGGGAGCTAAAAATCACCCTTCTTGAACGAAACTCAGGGGAGTCATGCGGAGTGAGAGCAATAGCTCCCCATAATAGGTGAGGTCAACAAAGCTGTGTTTAATAAATTTTAATTTATAATTAGATAATTTTTAATAATTGTTTTGATAAATACTACAAATTTCTCTAACTGAAACTACACGATGCTTAAAAACATAAAAACATTAATAAACAAACAATGTACATTTACAATTTCTTTTCTTTCCAGGAAGTTATTGTGGGAAATAGTCAAATGTGTAAAGTGTGTGCCAGTGAACAGTCGCGTGAGAACTTCCACGCATTGAACTGTGGTCATATGTTTTGTCAGTCATGTTGGGATATGCATTTCCAAGTTCAGATTAAAGAAGGCCTCACAACAGGTACTGTGGTTTTTGTCACAGACACGCTTACTGTAGTTAATTAAGGTACTTAATATATTAAAGAAGGCTTCACTACATATTGGTGCCATGTCGTGCCAATTTTTTTTTTTTAGCCACTATATAATTTTTCAAAGCACAAGTTCCATGATACAAAATGTAATCCTGTAATGCTGGGAATCCTGATTTGAATCAAAGAATTGAATACCCTTTTGAAGATTAGGCTAAACTGGGTTTGTAATCAATGCATCTTAACTGTGCTTTCGTGAATCGAGGACCGGGATTCAGGAGTAGATTCCAGCAATATATATATTTGGTGGGGCTAAGAGGAAAAAGGTCAATTCAGTTGTGGGGGGATTAAAAGAGGAAAAAAAGGTCAAATGCTATTGGAGGTAATGGGTCACCTACTTCAGATGATTGGATCATTGGATAAAATTTCCTTAATGGATCTGTTTTGTTTTTTCCGTCCCAACCAATACCAAATGACTGGTATATCAAATGCTATGGTATATGCTGTCCTAACTGTGCGAAGTGCTTATAATAACAGAATAATATCCCTTGCTACTAATGTAAAAACGTAGCATGTTACCTTTAAAGACTACATGTCAGGATTACCAAACGTTTGACGTTCAGTAGCCTATGATTAGTTAATCAATGTGCTCAAGAGGAGTTGTTAAATAAAACAATGTTTAACTTTTCAGGAATTGAATGCATGGGAAATGACTGTACAGTGTTGGTTCCAGAAGACTTTCTCTGCAGTATTTTAAGTGACCCGACATTTCGTGACAGATATTCCAAGCTTTCATTTAATGATCTGGTCAAAGTAAGTTGTGTTTCAAAACGTTCAGACAAATATGCTCTGGTATTTATTTTATTATTTATCATTAACATGTTGATGTAAGAATTTAATATTTTATTCTAAAGCTAGTCTTAAATTCATTACCTTAATCCAGCATACTGTTTTTCTTATTGTGTCATTATTTTAGTTCACCTGTTGTTTTAAAAAACATATTTAGAAATTGAAAGTGAAAAAGAAGAAATAATTATGGTTTGAGTTAATGTTTGGGTGGGAATTGTTTTTTGGGGGAGACCGTTTGGGTTACAGAATATATATATATATATATATATTTAGAGATGACCTTAGAGCCTGATTTTATTCAATAAATCATTAGTTTCTGCTCATTTAATCTCCAGTATTTTAATTTAGCAGGGATTTATCACCTATGTTTCTAAACTGATAATTGGTACCATTCCTCAAAAGCTATATAGTTTTTTATTCCCAATTTTGGAGTAACAAATTCCTAATCAATGTAAATAATTTTCATTTTTTATTATATAAAGGAATATTTTGACAACAGTACATAAGACTAGATATTAATTTGAATAAATACAAGTATATGTATACTGTTAGTCTTTTCGATTCTAACAAGGCGTACTAAGATGTTTTTTTAAATGAAACTGAAAATTCCCAAAATTTAGTAAAACAATGCTAAAATTCCCAAAGTCAAAGCCATGGGTCTTTTACAAATAAAACCCTGTTTAGTGTTCTTACCGTTTCAGCTAATACAGTAATGAGTACTTAAAACAAATTACAGTACATAAAAATTATTTAGTCATATACAAAAGGGATTTCTGTTAGCTGATTCAAGTTTGTTTGATACATGTTTGCAAATATTAACAATTAAGAAAACAGTGGACTGGGTTTTATCTCTATGCATTCACTTCAGAACCACCCTCAGCTGCGGTTTTGTCCAGGAGTGAACTGTCCAATCATAGTGAGAGCCAAGGAGCCATTTGCAAAGAAGGTGGAGTGCTCAGAATGTCGCTCAACTTTCTGGTAGGTTTAAAAACAGCATTAACTAGTAACTGGTGTTAAAATGTTCTGAATGTCGCTCAACTTTCTGATAGGTGTAAAAACAGCATTAACTAGTAACTGGTGTTAAAATGTTAAGAATGTCGCTCAACTTTCTGGTAGGTGTAAAAACGGCATTAACTAGTAACTGGTGTTAAAATGTTCAGAATGTCGCTCTACTTTCTGGTAGGTGTAAAAACGGCATTAACTAGTAACTGGTGTTAAAGTGTTCAGAATGTCGCTCAACTTTCCGATAGGTTAAAAAACTCCATTAACCACAGTGTTAAAATGTTTTGAATGTCACTCAACGTTTTAGTAGGTTCAGTAACTATTACCCACAGTGTTAAAATATACCGAATATGACTAAACTTTTTGATAGGTTAAAAAACGCCATTCACTGGTGTGAAATTTTTCTGAATGTTGTTCAGCATTTTAGTAAGTTCAGAAACAATTATCTGCAGTGATATTAACAAAATAATAGGGATGTGGTTATCTCCCTTTGTTATCATTAACTGTAAATTCTCATATATTATAATAAAATGTCACATTAGCTAAAACAGTGTAGAACATTTTGCATGTTCAATTGTCACTAAGTATAATTACAAATCTTTTCTTCAAAACATTTTGCTTGTGGTCTATCATCCTGATAATAAGTAGTACACTGTTTCTTTTTTTTGTAAAATTAAAACATTAAAATAGCGAAATTATATAAAAAAAACATTTTGCTTTAATTTATTATCGAACAGTCAATTACAAAATAATTGTGTAACAAGTATGTAAAAAAAATAATTTTTGTTTTCAGTTTCCGATGTGGTAAATATTGCTTTATTTTCTTATCAAACAGTCAGTTACAGAATACTTGTGTAATAAGTAAATACTGTGTAAAAGATCTTCGTTTTGCTGCTGTTTTCAGTTTCCGATGTGGTATGCAATACCATGCACCCACCAAGTGTAATACAATCAAAAAGTGGCTGACCAAATGTGCCGATGACTCGGAGACTGCCAACTATATCAGTGCACACACCAAAGATGTACGTCACGTGATTACTACTTTCATATTATTGCATTATTCCAGCAAGACTGACAAACAGCAGAACACTAGACTCTTTACAGGGACGTAGCCCAGTGGTAAAGCACAGTGGGCCCATTGGGCTATTTCTCATTCCAGCCAGTGCACCACGCCTGGTATTTCAAAGGCTGTGATATGTGCTACCCTTAGACAGTTTTGTTGTTTACCATGAAACAGTTGGTAGAATAGGACGAAAAAATAGGCCTGCTTATGGACATGGTACACAGCTTTAATGAAATGCTGTTTGAATTCTACTACATTAAGTCAGTGTTAAATATTAAATAGCATATTTCCAGTCTGCAAAGCCCTGCAATAAGTTAGTCGGTATTACACGACTAGTAACGTATATTCGAGATATAATCTGTTATGTATATTTGCGATGAATATCATATTTACAGATTATGCCTTCTTCCAGGTGGGGATCCAAGAGTGGTGCAGAGGGGTGGGGTGGGGGTGTGTATCCCTCTATCTCTCCCAAACTTCAAAATGCCCCAAAATCCAGGTTTTGACTATTGCATATAATCAGTTTATTAATTTTGATAGAAGGATGTAATATTTCGATCAACTGGTTTTTGCAAGTAAAGATTGTTTCACCTAAAGTGTATGTGTCTTTTTTTCTTTTTTTGTTGAACTCCCTTCCTAGGAAAATCTGGTATCAGCAATATTGCTCACTACTTTAATGTGGGGGTAGGATAACTAAGCCTATATCCAATTCCTATTACAGACGAATAAAAAGTAATCTATCAGTTAGCTTAAAGTCCTGGTATGCAATATTTGGTTGAACACTCAATATACCACTTTTTACCCTCTTTTTTTTTGCAGTGTCCAAAATGTCATGTATGCATTGAGAAAAATGGAGGTTGTAATCATATGGTAAGTCTTTTTTTGTTATGTAATGGCCATCAACGTACACTTCAGGCTCTTAAAGCTTTGGAGTGGGATGTAGCTTAGTGGTAAAGTGCTCGCCTGATACACACACTGTCTAGGATTGATTCCTGTTGGTGTGCCCATTGCACTATATCCAGTTCCAGCCAGTGCACCACGACTCGTATATCAAGGGTCCTGTCTGTGGGATGGAGCATATAAAAGATCTCTTGCTACTAATAGAAAAATGTAGTGGGTTTCCTCTGTAAGACTAGATGTCAAACTTGATTTATGTATTTTAGTGGTGTTGTAAAACAAAACAAACTTTAACTATTAACTTGAAATTTTCTTCTGTATTGCGTCATTGATATTTTCGTTTGATACCTTTGTAGAATGAGTGAGAATTAATACCTAATTTTGGGCGTGCTCAACCCCTGCAGTTGCCCACGGCATTCGGCAATGTCGTGGAGATTTCCGCACTATTTTGCCTTGGACTATATTTAGGGGTTTTGGGGGGGGGCCATGGACATTTTCTTAATTGCGAGGGTTGCGTTCTTTCAAGCTCAACTTGGAAAGTGTTTTTAATTAGACCAGTAATAAACAAGTAATTTTTTATCATGTTTTTAATGAATCACATTATTTTAACATTTCAGCAATGTTCTAAGTGCAAGTTTGACTTTTGTTGGATGTGTCTAGGAGGTAGGCAGTTTCATATTTTTTAAAACTGTGATAATAGATTTAAAATTTTGGGTCTGTCATGTAACAACAGCATGAGATTTAGCTGTCATGGGACAATATTTCTAAAACTTTGCTTTTTAGAATAGAATTTTAACAATTCCTAATGTCGTAATTAATTTAAAGTTACGATGTAGAGGATGATAAACAGTTACCAGTTATTATCAAATTTATGTCCCAAGTGAAATAATTTTTTCACAAGGGACATGAATTTGATAATAACTTGTATCAAGTTTGGAGCCTTTTATTTTTGATATACATACATGTATATAGAGAAAAAATGTAAACCTTTCTACACACTGTTTTAAGTATTGCTACAACTTAGTGTTTTAATCATGTTCACAGATAATTTTCTAAAACCAAAGTTCTATTTATTCAGTTATGCATTTTATTAAAACAACATTTTATTACAAATTTAACAATGAAAACCGAAAGTCGTAAATGCAAACTCGTTAAACTATGTAATGTCATTTTGTGTTTGCTAAATCATGATGGCATTATATTTAGTATCAACATGGCTATTGGTTTACCGTTTATAAGCATAACATCATCCAGTAGTATTGTATGTTAAACGAATGCAGAATATTTCTCACTGAGAAAATATGAAAAATATTTCCCCCATTGTGAATGACCGCTGGGGTAATAATTACAAAAAAATAGATATAATTTTTTTTTGAATATTCAGTTTTAGGTGGTTTTATGGAAACAATTTTTCTAAGCTTTATAATTTTTGTAATCATCAAACAATTATTTGCATGAAACATTGTACCCTATGTTAAATTTTAAATTTATGTCCATTTCCCAGAAGCAAGGCAGAATTTAGCTCAGTGGGTTAAGTGCTCACCTGAGGTGCTTGCATCGCAGGGTCGAATCACCTCAGTGGGTCCATTCAACTATTTGTTTTTTTCTTGTTCCAACCAGTGCGCCACAACTGGTCAAAGGATGTGGTATGTGTTTTCCTGTCTATGGGAAAGTGCATATGAAAGATCTCTTGCTGCATGAGGAAAACTACAGCGGGTTTCCTCTGATGACTACGAGTCAGAATGATCAAATGTCTGACATGCAATAGCCGATGATTAATTAATCAATGTGCTCTAGTGATGTCAGTAAACAAAACAGACTATATTTCTCGGAAGCAAAGATTTGTTGGATGGAATAAAGAATGGTGTGCTACAGTGAGAAGAAAAAAGTATATTCTAAATAGTTAATTAAAATATACTTGATATTGCACCTATATATATCTAACATGATAGTAATTTGTATGTGTTGTTTTTCTTCTTTTTCTCAGACTGGAAGGCACACGGTAGTGAATATTACGAATGTAGCCGGTACAAAGAAAATCCCAACATTGCCAATGAATCTGTTCTGGTGCAGGCACGAGAAGCCCTCAAGAAATATCTCTTCTACTATGAACGGGTTGGTTATTTGTGTGTCCAGAAACTCCATGTTCCTTTTCACTTATTAGCCTTTGCGAAATATTTTAAGTGCTTACAACTTTTTTTGGCCATCAAGGTGGGATGTAGCCCAGTGGTAAAGTGCACACTTGATGCACAGTCGGTCTAGGATCGATCCCTGTCGGTGGGCCCATTGGTCTTATCTCATTCCAGCCAGTGTACCACGACTGGTATATCAGTGTGGTATGTGCTGTTCTGTCTGGATTGCTGCAGATCCCTCGTTACTAATGGAAACATGTAGTGGGTTTTTTCTCTTAAGACTATGAGTCAGAATTATCAAATGTTTGACATCCAATAGCCGATGATTAATAAATCAATGTGCTCTAGTGGTGGTGTTAAACAAAACAGACTTTAATTGTTTGCCATCATAGTACACATTACTTTAAATCAGTTGGATAAATTATCCATATTTTGGTCAATCCAACCAATGTGTTTGTGTTGTTCTGTTGTCAGAATGCATTTCATTTGAAACGGACACGGTAATATGTACCTTGGCAGGTAGGATCATTATATAGTTGCTGAGCCCACTATTTTTAGCAGTACTTACACATTTACTGATTCAAGAATATTTACTTATCTTTATATTTAATTTAGTGTTTGATGATAACTATGACAAATTAAAAAAACTAAATCCTACACCTACATCATATATGGGGGTGGGGTGGGGGGGTTGTCACGTGACTATAGAAATAACCCACCTTTTGTTCCATCTCGGTAGTAATCAAGATTACTTTTATTTATAATCCTTGGTAGACCTGGGGTTGCAAACAGATTTGTTAACTTGCCCTTGAGAATATGCCTTTAAGATTTGGAATCACTGAGTTTACCATTGGTCTGTCATGTTGTGTAAACCTGAATTACTTTTTCAAATTGTTGGGAGAGGCCTTGATATAGGCATTTTGCCTGTTGGCCAATCCCCAACCAGCATTATAATTGGGAATAAATATTGTTTAAACCACATCATAACTATTTTTTCCCTGCTATAACAACATAATATGTATGTTTATTGCAAAAATGTACACTCATGCAGAACATATTTACATGTACTCTAACAATTCTCTTTTAGTATTATAACTATTTTATATTATTTATGGTCAACATTATTTGTCTGACAGTGATTCAGGACTCTATCCCTTACATTATCAACATTTCTGGACCAATACAAAGATAAAAACAAACAAAAACAAAAAGAACCCCTCAAAACACACCGAAACAACAACTTAGTGTTTATGTAAAATGTCTTAACGATTTTGTATAAATTATTTAATATGCTTTTGTCTGACAGTGGGAGAATCATGCCAAAAGTCTGAAACTTGAAGAGCAGACATTGTTGAAGATTAAGTCTCGCATCCAGGAGAAAGTGATGAACAATGAGGGAACCTGGATTGACTGGCAGTACCTCCTCGACGCAGCAACCCTCCTGAAAAAGGTTTGTCCTTTAATACTGCAGTTGGTAGGATCTAGCTCAATCAGTAGAGTGCTCACCTTGAGGTGTTTTACTCATAGGATTAAAGCCATTTCGGTGGATCCGTTCTCTGTTTAGGTTTTGTCCCATCCCAACCAGTGCCACACTACAGGTATATAGCAACGTCTGTGGTATGTTCTGTCTTGTCTATGGGGAAGTGCATATAGAAGATCCCATGCTGTTAATGTAAAAACAAATGTTGCAAGTTTTCTATAGGACTGAACATCATAATGACTAAATGTTTGACATCCTGTAGCTGATATTTGAATTCCAATAACAGTGTTCTTGTGTGTTGTTAAAGAAATATGGAGTTTAAACTTGTTAATAGTGCAGGAGCAGATATACCTCAGGGGTAAAATATCCACCTGAGGTGTGTGATTGATCTGCTAAGAAATAACCATAGTTGTTGTTAGATAAATACTCCTATTTAATATATTCAAAAATAATGCAAATAGTACTAATATAAATATATACTACTCAAAAGAATTTAAGGGTCAGACGATATTTTCGACATTATTTTCTGAATGTCAATTATATTAGCTAGACCATAATGTCACGCATGGTATTGTTCCATTTTGACGAAAGTGGGTCTAAGCAACCCATAAATGAATTAAAATCCACTGTCATTGACACTGTCGACTAGTTCTAATGGCAAAAACATGCTTACATTTGCACGTAAATTAGGGCGAAAGCGAAAGGTCTGCTAAGTGCCCATATCTTGCTTTTTCACAAAGCGCTTCATCTGCACGCTTTGCACGTGTATTCCATGTTCCCAATGCTGAATTTCCATATAATTGGAGCTTGCGTTTGTGTACGGTGCACACTCCAAATTCGACAATGGTACGACTTCAACTGACTATCGAAGATCGAGGAAGGGCTATTCAGGGCTCACGCTGTCGGTAGCCAAATTAGCCATTGGCTAATTTTTACAAAAAATGGCTAATAAAATTTGCAAGTGGCTAAAATTTTGGCTAAGCCATTTTCTGTCTTCTGGTGTGAACAAACCGTTACATAATCTATCCGACACCTCAAACATTCAATTAGTGTAATAGCGATCTCGCGACCGGTAACGAGAAGCGGTGTCATGCCTTATAATGTTTGCTTATTTTAATAATCACGGTTATTAATTTTAACGGCATTCATTCAACATGTATGGCAGCAATGTCTGGAAGATCTGTAATTTGTTATTTTCACTTTGTAAAATCTTTGAACCAAAGTAATAAAAACAGACCGACAGTGCGTGTCAATTTGAATACACATGCCAGTTCAGGGCCAAAAGACATGTAAGCCAACTGAACGGCTGAGTTCAGCTAGACCAAGTGAAAACAAAACGTTTGTTAGACTGGTTTGTGTGCTTCACGTTAAACCAAATGGACACGACGAACACCAATCAAATAGTTCGCGAACGTTAGGAAGAACGTTCGTTGGCTGAACTGAGGACAGCTCTCGGTGCGAATATACGTCACGCTTCAGAGTCAGCTGATACCCGCGTGTCAAGAGACATCGTTGCGGACATTAAACAATACGATTACGCAAAAGTAAATCTTGATGTAAATTTGTAGAAAAACAATAGTTATTCGCATCAATGAATACCAACTGCAGTTTTTGTTTATTCCTTTGTCTTTGTTAATTTCGTACCCATGGTCGAGAGCACACATGCAGATCGCGATCGCCGGAAATGAACATGCAGTATTTAAATTATACAAATTGCAGTTAAATGTACACTGAATAAAATTAGTTTACAATAATATTTGTTAGATAATTTTAGATATAAATTTGTAAGACTGTGAGGTGACATTTAATAAGTTAGCTGGATTTTAAAAAGACCGTAAATATTAATTTTATTAAAGGATTTGTTGTTGGGTTGTTTTTTGTTTTTTTAATAAATGGAGTATACTGTGGTGAAGTCGGCATTCTTAGCCGAGGTATTTTATAAGCAGAAATCACAACAAGCATTTAACACAACGCTGAAATCAACAGCAACAACATGGCACAAATTATGAAATCGTTTGGGATAGGTCACTTAAAAAACATGTGTCGAGTGTATTCGCGCCAGGGGTGGATTCACACACTATTAAACGAATGTTCTAATGTGTAAAATCCATGTTTGACAACCTTCAACTTTGACAGCATGCCATGTGACTTTCTTGTATACAGTGACGTTTATTTGTGGGTTTTTGTAAATATGGAACAATCAATCTAATACACTCTGAAAATTATTTGGTTATAAATTTTTGACCCTTAAATTCTTTTGAGTAGTATATATTAAAAAATAGTTCGTTCATATACTAAAATGTATTTTTTGTTGCTGCTTTTGTGCAGCTAACTTTACAAGAATCTTAATTATCACTTCATTAAGAAGATTGTATGTTATGTTGCTACTATTATCATATGGAAAGATGCCAGTAGTGTTATATATTCCAGTTTTTGATTTAGCCATGTCTGATATTTTATCATATTTGTATTCTTTCATTGCAGTGCCGATATACCTTACAGTATACTTACCCGTATGCATATTACATGGAGAAAGGTGGAAAAAAGCTGTTGGTAAGCAAGACCTGGCCACAGTTTATATGTCTGTTTCTATGAATCATGGTTGGGTGTCAAAAATAACGTTAAATCTTCTGTGCATGTATATGGAGACTAACTAGTTGATGATGTAGCATATCAGCTTTATCCTGTGAAGGTAAGAATGGGAATTTCTCATTCGGCCTGAACAGGATAATCCTGATATCCTATGTCATTTACTAGTTTTTAACTTTATCCTGCAGACCATAAAATTAAGGGGAAAGGCTAATGTTTCTGTTATTTCAGCTACATTGTACAATGAGCTTGATGTCAAATGAACTCAAATGAACGATTTTGTAATGTAGCTATAGGTGTGACATCATATGAGTGACGTCAAAAGTCATAATCTGCTAGTATACGTGTATGACTTTGCTGTAATCGGTCATAATAATCGGCCAGTAGAAACTGGTTGCAGGATAAATTAAATTATAGGGTTGTGTTTTTTTTTTGACAAAGCAGACTTGAATTATGTTATTGATACAAACTTAACATTTGTGGAATGTCTGATAATAATATATATTATGTAAAACCAAATTTATGAACTGTGGCAATGCTATATTTTGAAATGTATTGAAAAAATTACTTGTTTTAAGACAATTCTATATGAATGTTGTTTTCTTAGTTAAAATATCATTTGCAGCTTAGAGCACAAAGTATTTTATTATTCCTTTACTGGTCATCTCCATTCTTCTGTCTGTCTGTCTGTCTATCTGTCACACATGTAGTTTTTTTTTTATAATATATATATTGAGCTGACATTTTGTGGATAGCTTTATCATGTTCTATTACAAATCAGATTTGACTTTTATGGCAATTTACCCTTTTTTGTTTACCTCCCTTGAATTTAGGAGATATGAAAATTTGTAGGGAACATGTATTGCTTTTAGCAGTACTCTCAGAATGCTTGTTTGTTTTGGTTTAGTACCATTTCACATGTAAAGTGTTTTATTTTTTAGTTTGAGTATCAACAAGCCCAACTAGAAGCTGAAGTGGAGAATTTGTCGTGGAAGGTGGAAAGGGCAGAGATTACAGACAGGGGAGTACGTATTTGATACACACCCTTTCTGTTCATACAAAACATACTTTTATATTCTCAGAAAAATACACATATTTTTAGAAAAGTAATGGGTCCTAGCTGGTGTATTTGCAAAAAGTATTTTTGCATGAGATGTACTTGAATAATAGTACATTTACTTGTGTAATAATACAAGTAGCAAGTTTGTTTTGTTTAACAACTCCACTAGAGCACATTGATTAATTAATCATTGGCTATTGGATGTCAATAATAATAATATAATAATAATCCATGTATAATAATACAGGTATACATATAGTTAATAAGAACAATTTAAAAATTACATGTATTTTTTATAGTCAGACTGATCCATTTTCGATTATAATAGATCTTTGGAACATCTATAGTCCGTCTCATCCCCCTACCAAAACATTTTTTAAAAATAATTTCAGTTTGGTTTGACGTAAGAAGAAAAGTAAAAGTGTTTTGGAAATAACAAAATAAATACTATTTTTTGTGTGCAGTTTAAAAAATACTTAGCTCAGAAATAAATAACTTGTAGTAAATTCCATAGTATGCCAAAAAGGTGTTCCTTGTGTGAAGGGCTATAGGTTGTTTACTTATTGTACTTCATGTGAAAGGAATGATAGGGAAACCAGTCTAATGTCCGAACTGCTCTCCTACCTTTATTTTTTGTTAGGTTTTGTCCGGGCAGAAATCTTGAAAAAACCATTACAGTGACACAGATTCCCTATGTCACCTATATCGACTTACCTGAGATTGCATACGGAAAAAACATGTAATTTTGTGCTGGTTGCCATTTTGCCTTTTTATGGAATACTCTTCAAGAGGGGTGGAAGGATATGACTTAATCTAACAACGTCATAACATGTTATTATATAAAAGCAAACGTTAAATTTTTTAAAAAGTTTGTTTTGTTTAAATACACCACTAGAGCACATTGATTTCATATTAATTATTTCACATACTTCAGAGGCTTTCACCCCTCTTGAAGAGTATTCCATAAAAAAGTTAAATGGCAGATGGTAGAAAACTGTATGTATTTTCCCTATGCGATTTCAACAAAGTTGATATTTGTAACATCGTTACAGTCCCTGTAATTGTTTTTTCACAAATTGTGTCTGGACAAAATTTTGGGGAAATGTAAAGGTAATTAAAGATAGGAGAGTAATTTATTGTAGTTGTTAACAGTTTGGTTCGGACTTTAATTGTTACCAAAGTTAAAGTTTGTTTTGTTTAACGACACCACTAGAGCACATTGATTACTTAATCATTGGCTATTGGATGTCAAACATTTTGGTAAATCATAAAAAGAAACCTGCTACATTTTTTCTAATGCAGCAAGAGATCTTTTATATGCACTTTCCCATAGACAGGAAAACACACATCATGGCCTTGACCAGTTATGGTACACTGGTTGGAATGAGAAAAAACCTAATCAGTTTAATGGATCCACCGAGGTGTTTCGATCCTGTGACGGAAGCACCTCACGAGAGCACTCAACCGACTGAGCTAAATCCTGCCCCCAGTTGTTACCAAATGCTGGTGAAACTACATGTGTATTGAATGTCCACCTTGTGTTCTTTCAGTTTAATATTGAAATTTGAAGTTTTGTCTGACTTGTTGTGTATTCCAGGACCTGGTGGGGCCAGGACATAGCCCAATGGTAAAGTTTTCACTTGATGCGCGGTGGTCTGGGATCGATCCCTGTCGGTGGGCCCATTGGGCTATTTCTCGCTCCATCCAGTGCACCACGACTGGTAAATCAAAGGCCGTGGTATGTGCTATCCTGTCTGGGATGGTGCATATAAAAGATCCCTTGCTGCTAATCGAAAAGAGTAGCCCATGAAGTGGCGACAGCGGGTTTCCTCTCTCATTATCTGTGTGGTCCTTAATCATATGTCTGACGCCATATAACCGTAAATAACATGTGTTGAGTGTGTCGTTAAATAAAGCATTTCTTTCTTTCCAGGACCTGGAGAATCAGATGGATATTGCTGAGAAGAGGCGCCTCACCCTGCTGAAGGATTTCCTCATTAAATAACAACCCACCCACACACCACACAGTACTGGCACAACTCGGGTCTTCTCCCTCACATTGATGAAGTGGTATCGGAAAAGTTTCAACTCCTAACTGCGCTCAATACTCATCGACTGCTTGTTGTACTAATCAATTTCTTTCTAGGATATAGTGACATTTTCGTTTTCCTTTTTTGCCGTTTTGATTCGTATGAAGATCGATCATTTTTTGTAGTCGAAAGTTTGTCTCATCCTGTGTTTTTATTTTTCATATTGCTGTAATTTTGAAATGAGCTATTCGACATTAAAACAAGGTAGTATAGAAGGCACAGTCTTTACAGTACATTATGGGATTTTTTGTTATAAATTTTTGTGTGTGTGCCTCCAGACTACTGCTCATTCTCAGGTGGTTCGGTTTACACAACAAATTATACCATATGTTATGATGTCTTCCATTTGCTTGTAACCTAAGGATAGTGTTGTGGGTTTTATTTTAATGCAGTTTTTCACTTCTTGCCAACTATTTTCAGCTGATAACTTTCGTTAACACGTTCTTGTTAAAGTATGGCATAATTTTAAGACTTGTTAACTGAGATACTGGAAATATGTTTTTGAATTAAAATGTTTTTGAAAAGGTAACAGTATAGTGTTTCAATATCATAGGAATATACATTATCTTTTGTTCCTAATTTATTACCTTAATGATACTGACACACTTGAAGGTAATAATCTCTTTATCATACAAGTTTAAGCTTAATACATGTTTTTTATAAACTATACTGAACCGAAATTGGCCATTAGCCATTACTTGATATTTAAATGCCATGTATTTGACGCAGTATCTTTTTTTTTTTAATGAAAATGACATCAGCATTTAAATGATGAATATTTAGCATGTCCCGACAACAATAAACTAGTGCATAAATGTTTCCATTTTCAGAACATTAGACAAATTTCACTCAAAAATTGCTATTGAAAATGTTCTTGTTTAAAGACTATCATCAATTCGGGCGGGGTGGGGGGGGGGGGGGGGGGGGGGGGGGGGGGGGGGGGGGTCACTGCTAGAAAATATACAGCCATATTTATTTGTTTACATGATTAGTTCACATCTGCAGGGTTTTATCAGCTATATTTCTACACTCCAATAATCAGCACCCAAAGGCTATTCCTAATTTTGGAGTAAACATTTTCCCAATCTTATATAAAGATATATATTGAAAACGATAAGTATCTCTTGACAAACAACCCTTCCCTCTCCTTCCCTCCTTTATAAGATTTCATAATGCAAAATAGATGTATTAATTTGAAAAAATACAAGTACATGTATGGGATTCCTATTTTAAATTCTAACCAAATGAAACTGAAAATAACCAATTTTCTGTAAAACAATGCTAAAATGCCCAAATTCAAAGCCATGGACATCAAGTCAAATTTGAGAAATAAAACTAACATCATTATACTGGCTATGCTACCCATTATATTGTTACAATCATTCTTTCTGCATAGAATCTGATACGGATTAGGAGACTACCTGTGATACTTTCATTAATACAAAACTAGGAATGGAAGATGCATAATTTAACAAACTAGGATTATATAGATCTTGTATTATTGGACAGAAAGGTTTTCATCATGGTGTACATAGTGCTATGTTACTGTTAGAATAAGCTGAATTAAATGGGGTCTTTGGTGTTTAAAGCAACCAGCTATTCTTTTGTTTCAAGATGACAAACTAAGCAAAAGTTTTCTCTGCTTAACTATTTTCCAAGAGGTGAGAATGGATTAAACTAATTTCAGTTCAATTTTAATTCATGTACTAGCATAATTTAATATAGGTTGTTGGCAGATGGGCAGGGCAAGTGTTAAAAATGTGCATGCAGTTAATGTTTTTCTCAGCTGTGTTATATTTGATAAGTAATTTTTTTAAACTTTACAATGCCGTACATAAATTTGTGATATGATTTCTGCATTGGATAGACATTTTGCTTTATTCAACAAATATATTTTGGAGCAAAAAATTGGTTTTGAAATTACGGGTGAACACAAAATTGAGTGGAGAGTGATCTTTGTTTTTCAGTTGGTTGGGCCCAGTGTTAAATTGAATTTTGGATGTTAACAGGATTTGAAATTATGGATGAACACAAAAGTTAATTGGTGATTTTTGCGATTCGGTTGGTTGGCCCAGTGTTAAATCAAGTTAAATCCAAAACAAATAGTTGAGGTACATTTTAGGATATATTCTGACCATTGGGGTAAGAAACCACACAATTGAAATTGAAAAAAAAAACCTCACGCTGCTTTCCAAGCTTTTTTTTTTTTCCACTAAATGACGTGATTCTCCTAAAAACTTTGTTTGCCCAGTGTAGACTCCCCCATCCTGCACACAAACACTTTGAAATCATTTCACTCTATTGTTCTCTCGTCACACAAGAGTTGTCTGAGAGTTTCATTGGTTGCATAAAGCAGAATGGTTAGGCAAGGAAAGTTGTTCCAGAATATACATGTATGCCATCCAGATTTGATCACAAATAGCTTTGCATCATTTTTTTAACATAATATAGATAATTTGTTCTCTCCACACACACACACACACACACGGATGAATCGGTTATGGTCGCCAAAATATGAGATGTATCTTTGGGTGCATTAAATGATCATGGCAACACTGGATATTTCAAACTTATAAACGTCATAGCTTGTTGATGTTACTCCTTAACTTTTTTTTTTTTTTTAAATCATGATTTCCTTTATATATTGTTTATGAACAAATATATATTTTACCTTAAGCATATTTTTGTGCACTGAAGTCCTTAATGAAAATTTTTGATAATTCTTATAATGTTTTACTTTGTACTGTTTATGCCTTATGAATCCTACTGTTTTTGGTGGGTATATATTATATTAATTTTAATTTCCACTTTGGAGAAGGTCCTTAACAGAAAATCTCAGAAAAGAGTAATTTACATTTTTGAAAAATCTTTCATCATATAAGTTTAAGTTTACTCTTACACAGTGTTTACTCTTTGACACAGTTATACAAATTGATCCAAAATCCTTGACACCAGTTTGTCATCGTTACAGTTTTTCTTAAAGACCTTTGGCAGTGGACATTAACAACATGGTATGTTATATGCTTAGAAAGAGAAATTGATTGTCTGGTTAATTAAAACTCCAATCTACTCCTACCACATCATTTAACCCTACCCCCCCTCCCCCAAACAAAAACAAAACAATTACAAAAAATTAACATGTTTTATTTATGCAACACACAAACACAGCTGCAATCTTGATTAAAAACCAATTTTTCATCGTGATGCTATTTATAAGAGTTATTATCATGTTTTTTGGGGGGTGGGTTTGTCTTCTTCTTTTTTTCTTCTTTTTTTTAATAACATTGTGCTTCTAGGTCAGATAAAGTACTTTAGAGAATTCATATGGTAAAAACTGCATTTGCACCTAACTTCAGTTACATATACGCAGATGGGTATAAAAGAATGATGCATCATGGGATAAAGCCAAAAATAACTTAAATATTTAAAATATGTTCAGGTCTGAGCCTTATTAACAAGCAGTATTATTTGTAGTATTTCAGGGGATATATTTGTGTTGGGGCTTTTTGTGTTGCAATAATTCATTTATAATCAAATCAGGAAGTAGAATTACTTTAAAGAAGTATTGCACTGCCAGCCTATGAACCTCAGAATGGATATTTATTAATAGTAGTAATGATTGTGTACAAAAAAAGAGATTTCACATGTATGTAAATATCTTGTATTGTTTATGCTAGGAGTATTTTTTTTCTTTTCTTTTCTTTTCTTTTATTATTATTTTTTTTTTAATTTATTTATTTAATTTTTTTTTTGTATGTGTGTGTATTGATAACATGGTACTAGTCAATATTTGGTGTAAAAACTAACAATAATAATATAATAAATTGTTTGTATTTAAAAAAAAAAATTTTAAAACTATATGCACTCTCATTTTCAATATATCTTTTTTTATGTTTAAAAAGTATTGTCGATTAGTATTTATTGTATCGAACAAAATATAAAAATGTACAATTGCAATAAAATCAAATAATTATCACACCAAAGGAATCGTCTACAATATAGTGTATTAAATTGCAGTACAGTGTATGCATTTTACAAAAAGAGTTGACCCATTTATTTGGTTCACTAAGAAAATATAAGTGAAGCTATTCCAAAAACCATAAATTATAGATATAAATTTTGAAAACCTCAAAGTAAATATGACAGATGATCTCTTAAAAGATATGTAATTCCATGTACATAATGTATTTCTTAATATCGTGACTAGAAAGAGTGCAACAAGAAACCCCATTTTTATGAATAATGTCTTGTCGCATAATGTTTTTGTTTTTTTGGAACTAACAGAACTTTGTATATGTTAGGGTGTATTGAATAAAAAAAATTGTTGTGATAGTAGTCTTTTCTACAAGTATAATAGTAACATGTTTTAACTAACAACGTATCATACTTTAACATACCAAAGGTCATGTTTTGGATTCTGTATATCTGATGTGAAAATATATTTGTCCGTCATTAAAAGTTGGCTTTATTGTTTTTATATATTTTTGGGGGGTTGGGGAGTGGGTCTAGGATCTATCTGCATCAGTGGGTCCAAAATGACCATATGTTTGACATCCAAAAGCCGATGATTAATAAATCAGTGTGCTCTAGTGGTGTCGTTAAACGAACCAGACCAAACAAACTTATTACTAAAATATTTTGTTTGTGTTTTTAATTTTATTTTATTATTGTTGTTGTTTATAAATGCTGTAACATGGCTACACTGTTTTACGCTGGTAGTTATGACTTGAAGTAAACACATCAATCGAGTTGAAATGCATATAGGTCTGAGCTTTCCCAAATCTTAAAACAGCACGTTAAAATTATGTTGCACCCATAGCATGACTTGTTTGTGAATGTTTAGTGTGCGTGTGTCCAAGCGTTACGTTATATTTTGTGGGTGTATTGTCTAGCATAATTGAGCATTACAAGGGGTGAGAAGGTGCCTAATTTTGACAAAAATAGCGTTGCGTAATATTTGTACGGCCCCTTGTAGTATCTTATCTATAGTCCGTCCCATCATTCTATAAATATATTTTTTTGTAAATAATTTCAGTTTGGTTTGCCGTAAGAAGAAAAGAAAAAGTGTTTTGGAAATAACAAATAAATACTATTTGTGTGTGCAATTTACAAATCAATCGGCTCAAAAAAATAACTTGTAAACTCCATAGCATGAAGGAAGGCGTTTCATATGGGACGGACTATAGTAGTTTCCTGTACGACCCCCCCCCAGCCCCCCCACCCCACCCCCACCGCATATTTTGTTTCGGTCATACTGTTCCTCCAGTTTAGATCATTGATGGAATTAACGTATGTTGCGGCTGGTGTTTGTTATTAAAGGTTAAAGTGTAAAAGTTTGTTTTGTTCAATGACACCACTAGAGACATTGCTTAATTAATCATCGGTTATTGGATATCAAACATGTGGTAACATTTAGTCATCAGAGGACACCCAGTACATTTTTCCTAATGCAGCAAGGGATCTTTTATATATAATTTTCCCACAGACAGAAAAGCACATTGAACGGCATTACATCAGTTGCGACGTACTGGTTGGAACGAGAGATAAAAAACCAATCAGTTGAATGGATCGACAGAGGTGGTTCGATCCTGCGACGTAATCACATCAGGCGAGCACTCAACCGACTGAGCTAAATCCCGCCCACTTTAAAGGTAAAATTTGTAGGGTCAATCCTGGTGAACATGACAATAGGAAGGAAGGAAATGTTACGATGCACTCAACACATTTTAGTTACGGTTATATGGCGTCAGTCGTATGGTTAAGGACCACTCAGATAGTGAGAGAGGAAACCCGCTGTCGTCACTTAATGGGCTACTCTTTTTCAATTAGCAGCAAGGAATCTTTTATATGCACCATCCCACAGACAGGATAGTACATACCACAGCCTTTGTTACACCAGTTGTGGAGCACTAGCTGGAATGAGAAATAGCCCAATGGGGCCACCGGCGGGGATCGATCCTAAACCGACCGCACATCAAGCGAGTGCTTTATCACTGGGCTACGTCCCGCCCCTTTCCACCATTAGAGTCGTGTTTGATAATAAATATCATGCATTACTTAGCTGTTATTGTTTAGATTATCCATTTCCTTACATTCGAAGTGTGTCTGGTCATCCTGGTATTTCTAATACCATGAGCTACATTTTTTCGTTTCCTGTTTAAACGAACGTACCTCTGATGTGTAATGGTTAAGGAGGCGAGTTCTGCTCTATTTTTAAAAGGTATTTTCCCCCTCTTTTTTTTTTATCCATTTCTATGTATGTATATGTGTGTGTGTGTGTATATATATATATATATATATATATATATATACTACTCAAAAGAATTTAAGGGTCAGACGATATTTTCGACATTATTTTCTGAATGTCAATTATATTAGCTAGACCATAATGTCACGCATGGTATTGTTCCATTTTGACGAAAGTGGGTCTAAGCGACCCATAAATGAATTAAAATCCACTGTCATTGACACTGTCGACTAGTTCTACTGGCGAAAACATGCTTACATTTGCACGTAAATTAGGGCGAAAGCGAAAGGTCTGCTAAGTGCCCATAACTTGCTTTTTCACAAAGCGCTTCATTTGCACGCTTTGCACGTGTATTCCATGTTCCCAATGCTGAATTTCCGTATAATTGGAGCTTGCGTTCGTGTACGGTGTACACTCCAAATTCGACAATGGTACGACTTCAACTGACTATCGAAGATCGAGGAAGGGCTATTGCTTTGCTTCAGGATGGCAATACGCAAAGAAATGTTGCTCTGAGACTTGGTGTCAGTCAGAGTGTCGTTGGCCGACTATGGCAACGGTACCAAGCAACGAATTCTGTTCGAAATCGTCCACCTTCGGGAAGACCCCGAAGCACTACAAATAGAGAGGACCGCTACATCACCAATATGGCTCTACGTCAACGCACAACCACTGCACGCCGATTACGTGACAATCTGCGGACTGCGACTGGAGCTCGAGTGTCTGATCAAACCATATTCAATCGTCTGAGAGCCAATAATCTACGCTGCCGTCGCCAGGCTGTTCGACCACCACTCTTACCACGTCACAGAACGGCCAGACGTCACTGGTGCACGCTTCATCAGCGATGGCAACGTGTTTAGTGGGGTCGAGTGATGTTCACTGATGAGTCCAGGTTTAGTCTCCAGTTCAACGACGGTCGGGTTCGTGTCTACAGACGTCCTGGGGAGCGCTTCGCTGACGTTAACGTTAGACAACGTCACCGGTTGGGTGGTGGCAGCGTCATGGTGTGGAGCGGCATCTCTATCCACCACAGGACCCCCCTCTATGTGGTGGATGGCAATCTGAATGGAATCCGCTATCTGAATGAGATTATCCGGCCGTTGGTTCTCCCAGGCCTTCAGCAGATTGGCGGCGGGGCAGTTCTGCAGGATGACAATGCCAGACCCCACCGCGCCAGGGTGGTAACGGACTTTCTCAGACAACAAGGTATCGCCAGGATGGATTGGCCAGCATATTCGCCTGACTTGGCCCCAATAGAGGACGCCTGGGACGAATTAGGCAGGAGAGTTCGGGATAACCATGCCCCTCTGGCCAACCTTCATGATCTGGGTCAACTTCTTATGGCAGAGTGGCAGGCCATTCCCCAAGAGTTCTTCAGACGTCTGATCAACAGCATGAGGCAACGATGTGTCGAGTGTATTCGCGCCAGGGGTGGATTCACACACTATTAAACGAATGTTCTAATGTGTAAAATCCATCTTTGACAACCTTCAACTTTGACAGCATGTCATGTGACTTTCTTGTATACAGTGACGTTTATTTGTGGTTTTTTGTAAATATGGAACAATAAATAAAAGTTTTGGTGTAGTTTACATCATCAATCTAATACACTCTGAAACTTATTTGGTTATAAATTTTTGACATGGGCGTACGACCCGGGGGGGGGGGGGTGGCAGTGAGGTCAATTGCGCCCCCCCCCCCCCTCCCCAAATTCGGGCAAAACAGTGGTAAAAATTCGGGCAGTTTTTATCTGGGTAAAATTTCGGGCAAATCAACCCCTCCAGCCCCCCTAAATCAAAGAGTCCCCATACGCCCATGTATATATATATATATATATATATATATATATATATATGTGTGTGTGTGTGTGTGTGTGTGTGTGTATGCACACACACACACACACACACACACACATACACACACTTTTCCACAGACAGGAAGTCACACATGCCATGGTCTTTGGTGTACCAATCACCAATGCAAGCACTGGCTGGGTTGAAGCAATCTAATTA
>NC_054701.1:43143207-43208207 GCF_016097555.1 Gigantopelta aegis
CACACACGTACACACACGCACTCACATACACGGTCACACTTTAGTCTCTACCTGTCCCAGTCTGTCCTAGCAGCTCTGGAAGACTAACCATCCCACTCTAAAATAAGAAGAAATAGGAAGCGGGGTCGGTCCCTACTACTCTTTTCAAGACTTTATTAGTTTTTATATTGATACCCTCTCGAATCCTCTGGTGCCGGGCCTGTCCGTACCACTATACCAACCATGATGACTGGACTACACCCTAGTTTGATGCTCTCTCGTTCAGACGGGTCCGGCTTCTCAAGATCTGTATTTCAGCACAGGACTACATTTTCCACATCTAATGACTGTCACTCTTTGGGTTTTCTTGACGGGATGCAACCCATCTCGTCCCTACAAGCTGTGCACCGTAACGGCCTAAACAAGGCCATACACGTGGACATATAGATCGAACTTTTAGACCTTCGTTCAAAATTTTATGTCGAAATTACTTTCAGTTTTTAAATATTATTAAATAGTCCGATCCTCTCTTTTTTCTCTTATTTATGAAAGATAAGTTTCAAAACAACAACATGATCTCAATACATAATTTATTTTCTAAACAGATATATATATATATATATATATATATATATATATATATATATATATATATATATATATACACACACACATACATACATACATACATACATACATACATACACACAGTTTCTACTTGCGCTCAGTATGAATTAATATATATATATATATATATACACACATATATATATATATATATATATATATATATATATATATATATATATATATATATATATATATATATGGATTTATTAGGTCTAATATAAATGATGGTTAATGTGGCAAATATTTTGGGTCACGGCTGAATTACATATTTTATTGGGCTGCCGACAACACCATTTATGGCGAACCCAATAGCGACAATACAACAAAACTGGGCTGCCGACACCATTATGGTGAGGCCCAACAATCAAATAATCAAACAACACTGTATTAATAATTTCTAGCAGTTATTTCCCTTTGACCCTGGAAAGACAGAGGCCAAAGAGGTTTTAACTGTTAATATTAATTTTTTTTTTTTTAATATATATATATATATATATATATATATATATATATTTATTTAAAAAAAATATATATATATATATACATATGTAAATTGCCTATACTGTTATTTTAAGCAACCTGTAATCGTCATGTGTCATGTAATTCAACCGTGCCATATTATAATAAATCTATTATTTACATGCCTATATAAATATTGCAGAAGCTCCAAGTTAGCTTCTAATGAGGTTTATGATAGTCATTAATAACTCTGTAATTATTAATGCCTTCTAAATGTGGGTCGTGGTTAGGCCATCGGTCAACAGGCTGGTAGGTACTGGGTTCGGATCCCAGTCGAGGCATGGGATTTTTAATCCAGATACCGACTCCAAACCCCGAGTGAGTGCTCCGCAAGGCTCAATGGGTAGGTGTAAACCACTTGCACCAACCAGTGATCCATAACTGGTTCAACAAAGGCCATGGTTTATGCTATCCTGCCTGTGGGAAGCGCAAATAAAAGATCCCTTGCTGCCAATCGGAAAGAGTAGGGGGCCCATGAAGTGGCGACAGCGGGTTTCCTTTTAAAATCTGTGTGGTTCTTAACCATATGTCTGACGCCATATAACCTTAAATAAAATGTGTTGAGTGCGTCGTTAAATAAAACATTTCTTTCTTTTTTTCTAAATGTGGGTAGGATAAGTGAGTAATTATGCGCCAACCCCCATTAGATTTTGGTACTATCTCAATGGGTGAAACATGTAAGTTCGAAATAGAGAGTTTATTAAATGGGCCAATGACCCTTCCCAATGAAATTTTTTTCGATCTTTTGTTTTAATTCGTTTTGATGTTGAAGAGCAGATAACAATTTTTTTTATAATCTGTCCGCCTACGAGATTTTGTGTATTGTAATGAAAAACCTTTTGAAAAAACATTAGCTAATTCAGAGGCCGTTTCTTTTAACGGGTATGATTTCAAGTATTCTAGGAGCATATTAATTTGTTTAAAGGGGAATTGCCCAGTTCCCAAAAATCTTTGACCGGTCGGGATTGCTCCTCTGTGTCGCATTTGCCATGATTGAGGCGTAGTTGGGTTCCAGTTTGTCCCCCTGCTGTGTTTGTCGGAAAGGCACGAAATATAGAAGTGACACCCGGTTTTTTGAGCCCGACAGGACACTAATGGATGACCCCCCCCCCCCCCCCCCCCCCCCCCCCCCCCCCCCCACCCCCCGCAACCTGATGCAGATGTGAGAGTAATTACGTGCTCGACGTAAACACGCTGCATGTTTTTGCATTTACCATAGCTTGGCACCCAATGGCCGATGTATTTTTCGTGCTGGGATGTCTTAAACATTCATTCATTCATTCATTTTAAACACGCTGCCTTATGATTGAAATCATAGCACCTGTTGTGCATTGCACTGCCGGCTTGTTTCATGGGAACAATGGGTACGGCTGGGGCAGACATGTACAACAGCCATAACTTGTAATCAATCTTTCCCCAAGAGCTTGACGAGTCCACACTTTTTTCTCAGACGAAATTGCTCGCCATAGACTTTTCATCCTAGCCCACCACCCTAGCCCACCATCCTAGCCCACCACCCTAGCCCACCGGTACGCAATGCCCCCAGCCCGATATCATAAATGTATTTCAAGAGATATTGAATCTTGCTTGGATGCACTGCCACATAAATACTAACAAAGGTTAAAAATGCATTTGTCCACGTATCTATGTCATTAATTTCATTACTATTTATAATTACCTGTGCCAAGTTTCATGTTTTCCTGAAAGAGTGAACAATTATTCGGCTTAGCCGCTGCGCTGTATAATTAACTTTATAATACATTTAACACAGAAATCGCAATACGAGACAAAGTTTTAATTTTGTATGTATACATATTTGCAATATAACACAAATATACTGCACTCCAATGAAAACACACCATCCAGGTTTCAGTTGTTATCGATATTGGATATACGAGGTTGCGTTAAAATACACAATGACCCTAAACCTTGTATTCAATTTTGGGGATTATTTATTGTCTACGAGAATACACCCAATTATACAAAATTAGTTAAATGTATTTATTTTTCTTCCCACACTCTTTTTACGACGACAAACCTGACTGGTGCGTTTTCAATGTAGTTCAGTATAGTTTTACATTATGATGTAATAACCTTGTATACGGATTTACAGTTCAGTAGTTTTACATTATGATGTAAAAGCGTTACATACAGTTTTACAATATAGCACACAATGGTTTCACATTATGATATAATTATTTCGTATAAATATCTACAATATATATAGCAAAAATAGTTATACATTATTGATGTGCACGTGTACAATATAGCACAGTTTTACAATATATATAAAAATTGTATATAAATATATAACAAATATATAACAGGAACACAGTGTTACATAATATTATAGGACATGATTATTGACTTTGGGATACATGACTGCATGTAGATTAATAACAGAAAGCTGTTTTAATTGTAATTTTCACTGCATGTTTTAAATATGTCCCATAAAAATTGTTTATATTGTAATATTATATATATACATGGGAAAACATGGAACTAAAATTTAAAAATATATTACAGTGTTATATATATATGTTTCAAACACACACACACTCACTCATTCACTCACACACACACACACACACACACACACACACACACACTCACACACATACACACTCACACACACACACACACACACACACATACATGAATGCGTCGGACGATAATAACAACTGAGGAAGGGGTGTGTGGCAGCTAAATACTAAATTGATTTTCAACTGGTGGGGGTGCAGTGCATTATCTTTAAAGTATTGGATGACAAGTGTCCTTGCCACCACCCCCACTACCCTTACCCACGCACCACACCACACCTCAGCTTCCGACGCCTACGACACATTGTGTTTTATTTATTTCTATGAAACAACATAAACTTCTTGGACCTCCTTCGCAAACTCTCCCAGTGTTCTTGGGGGCCATTAATCACATAGTTGAGATACACTGAACATGTCTGAAATAATCAAAAAAACAATAAAGATAAAATTATAAAAAAAAAAAAAATCCATAGTGAGTGTGGGTGGGGCTGGGGTCGGGGTGGAGGATTAGAGTGTGTTTTGTCATTATTCCCACATATCTGTATGTACTGATACTGATGCCATCAAATGACCTGCCTGTCAAACGTGACAAACTAGTCAAACAATTTACACTAAGATATATATTATTACCCATATGGTTAAAAATATCTTGGTACATATCAAAGTGATACGCCCCACTAGAATGCCAAGTGGGACGTAACACTTTTGACGTCACACGATGACGTCATCGATTGGCGTACTACAACCTTACAGTAACGTCAAAGAAACGAGATGAGTGATATAAATTAAGATCGATTATGGTTAATAAATAGGATATTAAACGAGCTTTCATTTCGTATCATGTTTATGTCCCGAGTGAAATAATTCTCAATTGTCACGAGCTTTAGCAAGTGACAATGAAAATTATTTCATTATGTGATATTTTATTGAATACAAAGCCAGGGCCCAATTTCACAAAACATCGTAAGCCTAGTTTTGCACGTAAACGTAAGTCTACGACTAACCCACAATTCTTATTACTATTATAGTTCAGCAAATATACTTTGAATAACACATATTTCATTTTCTTTTGACCTTAAAATACCCCGTAATGATGTAATTTTCTGCGTGAAATAGATGCCAAAGACGTGTAAACGCACTACCGGTATAACTGCAAGAGTAAACTTACGATGTTTAGTGAAATGGACCTCAGGATGACAGTCCTGTGATTGCCGTCCATTTTAGGTCTAACATAGAAGTACACCACAGTCTCTTTTAATCATACAATTTTTGATAGAACTTAAATTTAATTTCACTGAACATCATTTCTTTTTGCCAAAACTGTTTTCCTTTTTTGCCTACCTTGACACAAATAAAAATTATATATGAAAAACATGTTTTGAAAACTAAAAGCAGACTATGGCTATAGTCTATATATAGACAGACGGTATTATTGATTCCAACGGCAAAACAAAATTTGCAATAATTTGGCCAAAGTTAATTCCACATGCATTTATTTTATAATGCTTTATATTTAAAATATGTTAAAGTAAAATAGTGTTTTAAAACACATGTAAAAGCAAGATGTGTGTTTATTTTATTGCTGGGGGGGGGGGGGGGGGGGGGGGGGGGGGGGTGGGGGTGTCAAACAGGACTGAAAACTCACGATAGTCCCTTTTAAAGTAATGAAAGACAGGAATCAGTTCACCTTCTTTTCTAGGTTTAGGTTGTCCTGCTATTCTGAAGCCTTGGATGTCAAATATTTGGTAATTGTGACATTTAGTCTTAGAGAGGAAACCCGCTACATTTTTCCATTAGTAGCAAGGGACCTTGTATATGCATCATCCCTCAGATAGCATAGTACACACCGCAGCCTTTGATATACCAGTCGTGGTGCACTGGCTAGAACAAGAAAATAGTTCAATAGGCCCACGAATGGGGATCAATCCTAGATCGACCGCACATCAAGCGTGCACTTTACCACTAGGCTACGTCTCGCCTTTTAAAATAATCAAAGATAGAAGTCTGTTTACCTCCTCTTCTAGGTTTGGGTTCTTTCGGTTGATACTCAGCTGGGCAAGGAGTGTCTGAAAATAAAATGAAATGAAATGAAAAATAAATTAAAAACAATAATATTAATTATAAAAATCAAAATAAAATAAAATCAAATGGAGTGGAGTGGAGTGGAGTGGAATGAAATGGAATGGAATGAAATGAAAATGCAAATCAAATTTTAAAAATTAAAATTAAAATTAAAAAATTTAAATTTAAATTTAAAATTAAATTTAAAATTAAAAAGATGGGGGGGGGGGGGGGTGGGAGGATCAAGTCTTGCTAGGACTGAATATTCAAGATAGACCGTATAAAATAATGAAAGACGGGAATCAGTTCACCTTCTCTTGTAGCTCTATGAAACAATGTGTGCTTCTTGGACGCTTCCTCCTTCGCCAACTGCCCCAGTGTTCTTGGAGGGCCATTGATCACATAGAAGGGATGGAAGCCTGCACCGCATATGTCTGAAATCACAAAAACAACCAGTGAGTCAGTCTGCGTCAACTGAACAGATCGCAATGTTCACAGGCACTTCAGAGTTGGTCAAAGTTAAAAGTTAAATTTTGTTTAACCATTAGAGCACATTGATTTATGAATCATCGGCTATTGGATCGGCAGACATGCAGCTATGTGTGTTTATTTTATTAATCATCGGCAGACATGCAGCTGTGTGTGTTTATTTTATTAATCATCGGCTATTGGATCGGCAGACATGCAGCTATGTGTGTTTATTTTATTAATCATCGGCAGACATGCAGCTGTGTGTGTTTATTTTATTAATCATCGGCTATTGGATCGGCAGACATGCAGCTATGCATCGGCAGACATGCAGCTGTGTGTTTATTTTATTAATCATCGGCTATTGGATCGGCAGACATGCAGCTATGTGTGTTTATTTTATTAATCATCGGCAGACATGCAGCTGTGTGTGTTTATTTTATTAATCATCGGCTATTGGATCGGCAGACATGCAGCTATGTGTGTTTATTTTATTAATCATCGGCAGACATGCAGCTGTGTGTGTTTATTTTATTAATCATCGGCTATTGGATCGGCAGACATGCAGCTATGTGTGTTTATTTTATTAATCATCGGCTATTGGATCGGCAGACATGCAGCTATGTGTGTTTATTTTATTAATCATCGGCAGACATGCAGCTGTGTGTGTTTATTTTATTAATCATCGGCTATTGGATCGGCAGACATGCAGCTGTGTGTGTTTATTTTATTAATCATCGGCTATTGGATCGGCAGACATGCAGCTGTGTGACTTTACTTTATTAATCATCGGCTATTGGATCGGCAGACATGCAGCTATGTGACTTTACTTTATTAATCATCGGCTATTGGATCGGCAGACATGCAGCTATGTGTGTTTACTTTATTAATCATCGGCTATTGGATCGGCAGACATGCAGCTATGTGACTTTACTTTATTAATCATCGGCTATTGGATCGGCAGACATGCAGCTATGTGACTACTTTATTAATCATCGGCTATTGGATCGGCAGACATGCAGCTATGTCAGTTTACTTTATTAATCATCGGCTATTGGATCGGCAGACATGCAGCTATGTGTGTTTATTTTATTAATCATCGGCCATTGGATCGTCAGACATGCAGCTATGTGTGTTTATTTTATTAATCATCGGCTATTGGATCGGCAGACATGCAGCTATGTGTGTTTACTTTATTAATCATCGGCTATTGGATCGGCAGACAAGCAGCTATGTGAGTTTACTTTAGTGTTGGGGCTGGGGGTGGGGGGACCAAACGGAAGTCTTGCTACAACTGAACACTCATAATAGTCCCTTTAAAATAATGATAGATGGGAATCAGTTCACCTTCTTGTTTAGGTTTGTGTTGTCCTGCTATTCTGAAACCTTGACAACGATCATTGGGTTCTGTCTGTGCATATGCATTTTGGACAGTCTTTTCTGAAAATGAAATAACATGAAATAAAATTGTCTGAAAAATAAATTAAAAACACTAACACTAACAATAATAATAATAATAATAAAAATAATAATAATAATAAAAAATAATAATGAAATAAAATACAAATAAAATAGAAATGAAATAAAATGGAATGGAAATGAAAAAAAAAAAAAAAAAAAAAAAAAAAAATAAAAAAAAAATAATAAAATAAAATAAAATAAAATAAAATAAAAATGAAATGAAATATAAAATAAAATAAAATGAAATGAAATGAAATAAATGAAATGAAATGAAATGAAATAAATGAAATGAAATGAAATTAAAAATAAAATAATAAAATAATAAAATAAAATAAACGAATGTTTGACAGTACATATATAGACAATACTCCGTTTGAAGTCATTTGAGAAGGATTTCGGCAAATAAAATGTTTTTACATTATTAAAATATCTCTATAATCAATTAATTCCTGGACATAATAATTCTGTAGACTGGCCTTGGTGGCATCGTGATTAGGCCATTGGTCTACAGGCTGGTAGGTACTGGGTTCAGATCCCAGTCGAGGCATTGGATTTTTAATCCAGATACCGACTCCAATCCCTGAGTGAGTGCTCCGCAAGGCTCAATGGGTAGGTGTAAACCACTTGCACCGACCAGTGATCCATAACTGGTTCAACAAAGGGCATGGTTTGTGCTATCCTGCCTGTGGGAAGTGCAAATAAAAGATCCCTTGCTGCCTGTCATAAAAGAGTAGCCTATGTGGCAACAGCAGGTTAAAAACAGTGTCAGAATGACCATATGTTTGACGTCCAATAGCTGATGATAAGATACAAAAACAATGTGCTCTAGTGACGTCGTTAAATAAAACAAACTTTTTAATAATTCTGTAGTATCTCATTATTGATTTTTGTCTAAAATAATTTTGTAAGTACAAATTTATTTCTTCCAACGGTAAAACAAAATTTGCATAAATTTGGTAGGCTACCATATTTTATTTTGGTGTATATTTGTAACACTATTGTATTAATAACCACATAATGTATTTTGTATGTTTTAGCTTCGGCGTAATAAACTGATTGATTGATTGATTGATTAATTGATTGATTGACATTAACCAACGTTCATCCCAAATGCATTTATCCTATAATTCTTTATATTTAAAACATGTTAAGGTAAAATAGTAGTTTAAAACATAGGAAAAAGCAAGCTGTGTGAGTTTATTTTATTCTTGGAGTGGGGTGGATGATCAAACGGAAGTCTTGCTAGAACTGAAAACTCAGGATAGTCCCTTTAAGTTAATGACAAACGGCAATCAGTTCACCTTCTTTTCTAGGTTTGGATTGTCCTGCTATTCTGAAGCCTTGACAATGATCAATGGTTTCTTTTCGTGCTGGGCCAGCATTTTCTGAAAATAAAATAACATGAAATGAAATGGTCTGGGGAAAAAATGGAAACAATAATAATAATTTAAAAAAAAAATAGCATGGAATTTAATGGAAATGGAAATAAAATGCAATGAAATCAAATTTAATTTTTTTTTAAATTAAATTAAATTAAAAAATTTAAAATAAAATAAAATAATAATAATAATAATAATAATGAAATGAAATAAAATGAAATAAAATGAAATATAAAATAAAACGTACGTTCGCGAACTATTTGAGTAGCCAGCGATGCTAACGTCGCAAACTATTAAATTTTGACTAGTCCATTATGTGGTCATTTCGTTTAACGTGATGCACATAAACCAGTATAGCGAACGTTTTCGCCTTTGTTTAACGGATGAAATCAGTGGAATCTTCATCATCAAAAAGCCAGAATTGAATACCTCCAGAAGTCAAGTAAATTTTCAACACGCACACACACACACCTCTCCCCCCCCCCCCCCCCCCCCAAAAAAAAACCCTCCAAAAATCCCAACCCACCCCCGATTTCATTGTTTTAAAAGTCACTGACAAGAGTTAATTATTAGGTAATCAATAATTTTGTTTCATTGTAGCCAGTCAGTCCTCGATCGGGCTAGATGTTTCTTAAAACTACTAAACCTTGAATTGCCAGATGTTTCCACTGAACCTGACAGGTAATCATAGACTGGGGTCGTACACGCCACTGCCCATGCAGGTCGTAGGAGGTCACGTGGTGTAGGTTTTTTTCACAACGTGGCTTTTAAACCTTCTCGCCACTTGGCATATAAATAATCCAGCATTGAGCAATATAACCGTACAGCTTTTGATAAACTGTGACAATCAAAGTCAATTCAGCATTGAACAATTTTACAACTCTTCGTAAAACATTACGTGCGTTGTAGAAAATCCAGCATTGAGCAAGTCTACAGCTCTTGGGACAACTTTGAAATTAAAGCAACATGATAGGAGTTGTAGACAATTCAGCACTGAGCAACCTTACAACTGGTCGTGAATCATTGACAATTAAAGAAACATGATATGAGTTGTAGATAGTTCAGCATTGAGCAACCTTACAACTTTTTGTGCATCATTGACAATTAAAGTAACATGATATGAGTTGTACACAATTCAGCATTGAGCAATCCTGCAGCTCTTGGTACAGCGGCAACTGAAGTAAAAAAACTGTGCGTTGTAGACAATTCAGCATTGCACTAACCTACATCTATTCGTACGTCTGTTGCAATTGGCGTCGCATGCTTTGCATTTGAATAATTCTGTACTGAGTTAAAGTCACATGACATGCGTTGTGGCCAACTGAGCACTGAGCTACTCTACAACTCTGCTGTGACAATTAAAATCAGAAAGTCCAGCGTTGAGCGAGTCCTTAATTCTTGGTACAATGTGACAATTAAAGTCATAGAATAAGTATTGTTGACAATTCAGCATTGAACAACCTACAAGAATTGGTACATCTGTAATAATTATAGTCACAAGAATCACGATATGATGCAGTGTAGACAGTTCAACAGTGAGCAACCCTATAGCCCTTGTTAAAATCGACTATTAAAAATCACGCGTGTCATAAACAATCCAGCAGTGAGCAACTTTACAGCTCTTGATACAAACTATAAATATTGAAAGTCACATAATATGTGTTGTAGATAATTCTGGGTTAAGTAATCATCTAAATATATCCCTCTCAATTAACGGATAATTGTAGTATTATGAAACCTAATCTTCAGATAATGCATGTCTATAAATATTGTTTTTCGTTTTCATACCACAGAAAAAAGGTTATTAGTTCTACTCGTTAAGTTTTCGCAACAAACCTTATTTCGGTGGACTCATTGGGCTATTTCTCGTTCCAGCCAGTGCACTACGACTGGTATATCAAATGCTGTGGTATGTGATATCTAGTGCATATAAAAGATCCCTTGATACTAACAGAAAAATCAAGCGGTTTTCTAACACTATGTTAAAATTATCAAATGTTTGACCCGATAACTAATAAATCAATGTGCTCTAGTGGTGTCGTTAAACAAAATAAACGTTAACTTTTCCTGTTCTATCTGGTTGCACGCTGCCCTATTTTCAACGCAGTTTAGGATCAAACTTTGTTTTTTAAGATTTCGGTATTCCATATGACATTCACAAGGGTGTGACGCTTTCCAATGAATACCGGTATCATGGACAAGTTAGGAAGGTAAAATAAAGTTTGTTTTATTCAACCACACAGCTAGGGCACATTGATTTATTCATCACTGGCAAACATTTGGTAATCTTTGACACATTGTCTTGAGAAAGCCGCTACATTTTTTTCATTAGCAACACGCACTTTCCCGCAGACAGGACAGCACATACCACGGCCTTTGAAATACCACTAGTGTCGCATTGGTTAGGACTGAAAAACCCAGTCAGAGAATGGGTCCACTGAGGTGGTTCGATCCTACGATGCAAGCACCTCGGACGAGTGCTCTGTTGACTACGCTACATCTCGTCCTTGACCGAGTTAGGAAAGGCTTGAATTATTTCAATCTTACTATGCATATTTGAGCCAACCTATAATTTATAACTACCTTTTAATCTTATTTCCCATGACTTTCAGGAAAACACTTTCAGTGTTAAAATACTAAAAGCAATCCGCCATTAATGATCACTGTCTTGAGAGGTGAAAACGGGTCTTCCAATCACTCGACGGTCGACCTTCATTAACCAGCTGGCGGTGTGTACAATTTCATCAAAATCCAGGCGCAGCTTTCTACATGATTATTAAATTTCACCGATACCAGTCCCAATGGTTATAAAAGTTTTAGAGTCTAGACTCTGGGCCCGTACTTATAAAACTTTTAGAGTCCAGAGTCACTCTCAAGTGACGTCACACGCATGCAATTTGTATGGCCTTGTCATGACATTGGCGTCTCAGACTCTACTAGAGTCTCGAATCTAGACTCTTAACGTTTTATAAGCACAGACCAGCCCAGGCCAGAGGCTCTAACGTCATGGGAATGCCACACACATTGTATGCATACGACCTCATTAGAGATTTGAGTCTAGATTCTAAAGTTTTATAAGCACGAGCCATGATGGTTCACAAACATTTGTTTACATACTTATTCCCCGGCGTTTATTTCCACGATACATTTGACAGTTTTCTAACATTTTTTGTGTGTGTGGAACTTAAGTCAACTTCTCATTGAAGGAAGAAGGAAGAAGAAAATGTTTTATTTAACGACGAACTCAACACATTTATTTACGTTTATATGGCGTCAGACATATGGTTAAGGACCACACAGATATATAGAGAGGAAATTTGTTGTCGCCACTTCATGGGCTATTCTTTTCGATTAGTAGCAAGGGATCTTTTATAACCATCCCACAGGCAGGAACCACTTGTCTCTCATTATAACAGCTCTCTTATTAACAGTAACTAATAGCTAACCATTAACCGACTGTCTGGGACAAACAGTCCAGGCCTAGTGCTCATAAAACTTCTAAGGGCCGATTTCATATGTCTGGGTTTTGTAACACCGGGTTATATCAAAACCTAGGTTTAACACTGGTTTACGTAAAACGCTGAAACACTTGACCAAGACCTACACCTGTGGTGAATTTCACATGTGTGTGTTTTACCCGTGTTTACAAAACCACGCTTTTTACATGGGTTACCCGGAGATCTGGAAAGGGACATAAGCGAGGGATAGCTTACACTTCATCACTTTGTAGCTGATACCTCCTTACCCAGGCGCGGATCCAGGATTTTTAAATAGGGGGGAGGGGGGGCCGAGGGCGCGAAGCGCCCGAGATTCATACGGGAATCCGGGGGCATGCTCCCCCGCGAAATTTTGAAATTTAAGTGGCCTGAAACGCGATTTCCTCGTATCTGAGTAACAAAATAGCTATATTAACGTATGTGTTTGGTATTGTCATACTGTTTTTGTTATCTTTAAAATTGGGAAATAAGTGTATTTTTGTGTAATTCCACTCTAGTGTAGGCTATAGTTAAAAAAAAATAATAACTTGACACCAAAAATAGGGGGGCCCGGGCCCCTTGGGCCCCCCACTAAATCCGCGCCTGTTACCGGTATATTATTAGCATTCGTGCATGAGATGTGGGGGCTTAGCTACCTCCTCCCCTTTTGGAGCAAACCTTCGTATTCGGGCAAAAATGATGGAGATGTTTTGACAAAATGAGCTGGCCTGAAAACGTTTCACCATGTATTTCCATCATTTTACTCACAGTATTTGTTATAATCCATTTCAAATGCATACAGAACCTTACATAGCTGTTGGTAATAATCAAACATGAATAAACATTGTCATTGGCATTTCCCTTTAATTCTAACAACATATATAACAAAAAAAATGATGGGACGCGTACGCCTGAGGGCACCGAGACAACTTTTGGTCAAATTTTCAAACCTGTGGGCCTATATCGCCTTTTTCCCCTTTATTAAGACGAGACAAACATGAAAGCATGTCATTATAAAACTGCAGTCTATGATAGACGTTTATTGCTTTGATATCGGTGGTAACCGATCAACTTCCATTACTAGTACTTCCTGTTTTCGTGCAGTTCATACACCATGAAGAAAATGCTTATTTTTACTAATTTCATAAATAACTATATTTATTACCCAAACGGTCACTCATAACAGGGAAATTATTTTCCATATTTTTTCAGGGAGAAATATTCTGCAGTGGTGTGACGTACAATATTATTGGATTATTTGACGCTTACAAACCAAGGACTTAGTCGGTACTAAATATACGTCATTACAACTTGGCGAACACAACATGACGTTATGTGGTTTACAGAGTTTGTGTTCACGACTGTTTTAGTGTTAAATTTATTACAAAATGTTATTTTAATGCAATTCATTATATATACTTTTAGCAGAATAAAGATAATTTTTGTCTTCATGTAGCCTACGTGCATGTGCGTCTAAAATAAAGGCGTTTAGAGAAAACATAGCTGGGGTAATAAATAGAATAACAAACTCGGTATCAGTTATTATAAAATTTATGTCCCGAGTGAAATAATTTTCATTTGTCACGACTAAAACTTATTTCACTCGAGACATAAATTTGATAATATCTGGTAACTCGTTTATTATCCTCTATATATCGCAGGAGCTTTGTTGTTCGTTCGCCACGAACATGGTAAATAATTGTTGCGTCAATGAGTGGATCTAATTATACAGTCGTGCTAAAAAAGACAAACCGGCATCTTGTCTAAAGAAGATGGGGTTCGAACACCCCGACCCCTCGCCCTTTATTCGATTCTGTAGTGGGTTCAAATGGTCTCTGAAAATACGTTCACAGTTCATGACTCTGCGATACTGACGTAAAACACGATTTTGCTGCCGAAATTCTCCATGAAGAAAAGTTACACCTCAAGGACAGGTTTAAACAAGCAATACAATTGTAACCCAGTGTTAAACTAGGGTTATTGAAAACCAGAAATGGGTAATGCACAGTAAACATGACTCCGGGTTTAACCTAGGTTTAAACCATATGTTTCCAAAACCCACCGATAACCCAGATATATGAAATCGGCCCTAAGAGAGTCTAGATTCGAGACTCTAATAGAGTCTGAGACAGTAACGCCATGGCAACGCCATACAAATTGTATGCGTGTGACGTCACTTGAGATTGCGTCTGGACTCGAAAAGTTTTATAAGCACGGGTCCTGGGCCCGTGCTTATAAAACTTTTAGAGTCTAGACTCAGTCTCTAATGACGTCACACGCACACAATTTGTATGGCGTTGTCATGACATTACTGTCTCAGACTCTATTAGAGTCTCGAGTCTGGACTCTAAAAGCTTTATAAGCACCAGGCCTGGTGGCTGAGGTGTGTACACGGGACATCGTGCTTGAACCTTAATTGTATATAACCACGGAAATAACTATAAATGAATTAATGAAGACATTAAACACTATGGTTTGAAATCCATGACACTACAAAACATCGTCCGATTCCTCGTCACGTGTGTTACCGACACTTTTGCGACTTTCCTCTTCAACCCTATCACCAATGTCTAATATGTTGGGGATATGTGACAAAGATAGCCAGTGTACTTTACCATAAAGACCACACATAAACGTACGACACAGGGGGTGGGGTGGGGGGGGGGGGGCAACTGTCCCACTAGTGCTGAAGCAAAGTCTCTAATTCAGGAAAAAAATTATAGAGCGATTCGGGGCAAATGTGCTAACCTGAGACCTTTTTACCATGTATTTCAATTATTCTACCCTAAAAATGAGTTGTAATCCATGTAAAAATGCGCAGTTATTCGTTTACAACCGGCCTATATAGCTGTTTGATAGTAATGCTAATATGAATAACTGTTGTTATCCAAATTCGGGCATTTTCGTTTAATTCGAGCAAAAAAAACCCCAGCCTCTCCCCAACCCCTACAAAAATGGGATCCCGGCCCCGTACCCCCATGAGCACACAAGAAAACCTTGATGTATCATAGTTATTCAGAAGAGGCTGATTTTATTCATTTGAACTTATTTTCGTGCCTATATACAATTAAGGTTCAAGCACGCTGTCCTGGGCACACACCTCAGCTATCTGGGCTGTCTGTCAAGGACAGTGGGTTAGTCGTTAGTTGTTAGTGGTTAATGAGAGTGAAGAGGTTGTAATGGCCTTTCACCTACCAATGGAGTCGTTAAAACTCGCTCTGGGTGGGCGCCGGTACCAGGCTGCGAATCCTGTATCTACCAGCCTTATGTCCGACGGCTTAACCACGACACCACCGAGACCGGGTTTTTTTTAGGCTGATAGACATGTCTGAATGTTACGTGTGTTACCGTGGACCTGCCCTTGACGAGTACCTCTGGTTTGTTGGAGACCTCCTTTGTCGGCGACAGCGATCGTTCGCACACCAGAATACACCCACGGACTGTGTCGACTCTTTAAGCTGAATCCAGAGTTTTTGCAGGGGCCATCCGTCACATTGTAGGCATTGGGGCCTGGCATGTTCATGTCTGAAATCACACAAAAACAAAACAGTCAGTCAGTCTGCCTAAACTGAACAGATCGGACTGTTCACAATTCCATCGATCACATTGTAGGCGGTGGGATCTGCGGCCCGTTCCACGAAACGATCTTAGCGCTAAGATCACCTTAAGTGCATTAGGTTGTTATGCGCATTTAAGTTGATCTTAGTGCTAAGATAGCTTTGTGGAACGGGGCCAAGGACTGTACATGTCTGAAATCACAAAACAATAAGTGAGTCAGTTTGCGTCAACTGAACAGATCGCACTGTTCACAAGCCCTTCGGATCCACTTCAGAGTTGGTCAAAGTTAAAAGTTAAAGTTTTTGTTGTTTAACGACATCACTAGAGCACACTGATTTATTTATCATCGATATATAATCTTGCTAAGAATACGAATGGCTCTATAACCTTTTTTCATTTCAACTTATTTTCGTGCTTGTATCCTTTTAAGGTTCAAGCACGCTGTCCTGGGCACACATCTCAGCTATCTGGGCTGTCTGTCTAGGAAAGTGGGTTAGTTGTTAGTTGATTAGTGGTTAGTGAGAGAGAACAGGGTGTAGTGGCCTTACACCTACCCACTGAGCCCTTAAGAACTTGCTCTGGTTTGGAGCCGATAACGGGCTGCGAACCCTGTACCTACCAGCCTGTAGTCCGATGGCTTAACCACTGCACCACCGAGGCTCTATAAGCAATGCATTCCTAGACATATTAATAATGTTTTTAGTATCTCAATATTGATTTTTGTATAGAATAATTTCTTCCAACAGCAAAACAAAATTTGCATTAATTCGGCTAAACTTCAATTCAAATGTATTTATCCGTATATAATGCTTTATACTTAAAACATGTTAAGGTAAAATGGTGTTTTAAAACACAGGAAAAAGAAAGATGTGTGTTTATTTTGTTATTTGGGGTGGGGATCAAAACGGAAGTCTTGCTAGAACTGAAAACTCAGGATAGTTCTTTTGAAATAATTAAAGACGGAAATCAGTTCACCTTCTTCTTTAGGTTTGGGTTTCCCTGCTATTGTGTAGCCTTCACGAGTACCTCTCGCTTCTTTCGGTAGATACGCAGCTGGGCCAGGATTTTCTGAAAATAAAATAAAATGAAATGAAATAAAATGATCTGGAAAATAAGTTAAAAACAATAATAAAAATAAAATAAAATAACATAAGTGGAGTGAAATGAAATCAAATGATCTGAAAAATAAATTTAAAACAATAATAAAAATCAAATCAAATCAAATGAAAACAAATCAAATCTCTAGATTTTATCACACTGCCAAATAAAATTAAATGCGCTGGCCGCCATCTTGGAATTAGGCAAATTAAGCATATTTCCCCTTAGGGGATTATGGTGGACTTGTAATATGTTGTTCTAGAGACGTCCCTTAAAAGGAATCTGAAAACAAAATCTATTGCAATTTGTTTTGGGCTATGCCCCCAAATCGCTTAGATTGACTAGACTATAAAGGTTTTCACTTTCTAATTTATGTAATTTATCAGTATATATTACAATTTGCATGTAAACTATGGGAAATCTGGATTTTAGATGTTGATAAAACTTGCTTTAATAACGTCAATGTTACATAACTGGCTCTATAATGCATATAAACTGACAGGCAATTATTATTTGAATTGGAATAGCATAAAAAAACAGAACATGTATTTTAGCTGGGATGGTTGATGTAGCTCAGTGGCATCCTTGATAGATGGAAGTATTCCAGAACTTAGAGGCTTTTTTTAATATCCTACACTTATCATCTGATTCAGTAGCTACATATATGCGACATACCTCAGTGGGTTCAGGATGTCCACAAAGTTCCATTCTTTAAGCATGTCAAGCCTTAGTGTGGTTCCAGTGTATCATAATGAAACCAACAGTATTCTTGACATGTTGCAATTGGCGTCGCATGCTTTGCATTTGAATAATTTAGTATTGAGCTAAAGTCACATGGTATGCGTTGTGGTCAATTCAGCATTGAGCTACTCTACAACGCTTGGTAGTACAACAGTTACTGTGCCGTGACAATTAAAATCACAAAGTCCAGCATTGAGCGAGTCCGGAGTTCTTGGTACAATGTGACAATTAAAGTAATATAATATGTATTGTTGACAATTCAGCATTGAACAACCTACAGCAATTGGTACAATGTAACAATTATAGTCACAAGAATCACGATATGATGCAGTGTAGACAGTTCAGCGGTGAGCAACCCTATAGCCCTTGTTAAAACAGACTATTACAAATCACGTGTGTTATAAACAATTCAGCAGTGAGCAACTTTATGCTAGGTTCAGACTACCAACTGTCATGACGGAGTTGCCCAAATCGCCGATCTCACGACTTCTACGACTGTCCACTTGCTAATCTGAGCACTCTTACAATTCGAATGGGGTAAAGCACTCGCTTGATGCGCGGTTTGTCTGGGATCGATCCCCATAGGTGGGCCCATTGGGCTATTTTTCGTCCCAACCAGTGCACCACGACTGGTATATCAAAGGCCATGGTATGTGTTGTTCTGTCAGTGGGATGATGCATATAAAAGATCTCTTGTCACTAATGGGAAAAAAATGTAGCAGGTTTCCTCTCTAAGACTGCATGTCAAAATTACCAAATTGTTCACATCCAATAGCCAGTGATTAATATATCAATGTGTTCTAGTGATGTCGTTAAAAAAACAAAATTGAACTTTTCTTACAACTCGATTCCCGTGTTTATGAAATTCCTACGAACGATTAGTTCTTAATCTGATCGCACACATCGTAAGTTGGGTGTGGGCGAAATTACAACGCAACTGTCGAGTTGGCCAACTCCGTCGTGACAGTTGATAGTCTGATTCTAGCATTACACCTCTTGGTACAACTATAAATATTAAAGTCGCATGCTATGCGTTGTAGACAATTCTGCGTTGAACAACCATATAAGTTTATAACTATGTATATCCCTCTCAATTAACGGAAACCATATCACTATATCCCTCTCAATTAACGGATAACTGTAGCATTACGAAACCTAATCTCTGGGTAATGCATGTCTATGAACTTTTTTTTTCGTTTTCATAATACACTAAAAAGGTTATTAGTTCCACTCGTTAGGTTTTCGCATCAAACCTCATTTCGCGCAATCCCCCGCCCTGTACACACCATATCCAGTGTCATAGGCAGCACACGCGCTTTTCATGATATATCGTGTTTGATTGTCACCGACAGCCACTGGGTTCCGATTTGATCATTCGATTTAAAGGCATACTGTCACGGATTTAAGGACCATATTTCTCTAAAAATGGATAATAAATAAAAATTACATCAATTGTTGGAAACCAAATCTAGCTATCGCATCAACTTAACTGAACCATGCTAGAGTGAAATCCATGTCATCCCTCTCGGCAATTTTAGTTTTTGAATTATGGACCATTGCCATAATTAAATTATTTTTACAAAATGTCATTAGTAAATGGAGTATGGTGGTTATGAAGATTGTTGAATAAAGTACATTTAGGGACAAATTATTTTTGTTCAGGTAATACTTTGTTAGACCATTAAATAGGTCAGTGCTCTGTGACAATATGCCTTTAACATGAAAGCGTATAAACTTGTCTAGTGGGCGTCCATTTGTGAGCACTACAGGCGTGTTCCTACTATTCTCTCTGGCTGAACGCAGCCCTATTTACAGCACACTTTAGGATCAAACTTTGTTCTTAGATATCGGTATTCTATATGACATTCACAAAGGTGTGATGCGTTTCCAATGGAAACCAGTATCATGGTCGAGTTTGTTTTGTTTAGCGACACCACTAGATTACATTGATTTATTAACGATCGGCTACCTTATGTCAAACATTTGGTAAGTTTTGATACACTGTCAATAGAGAAAACCCGCTGCATTTTTCCATTAGCAGCAAGGGATCTTTTATATGCACTTTCTCAAAAACAGGACAGCATATACCAAGGCCTTTGATATACCAGTAGCGGGGAATTGGTTGGGACGGGAAAACCCTGTCAGAGAATGAGTCCACTGAGCTGGCTCGATCCTACGACGCAAGCACCTCGAGCGAATGCTCTACCGACTCCGCTAGATCTGGCCTTTCACCAAGTTAGGAAGGGCTTGGCATACTTCGATCTTACTATACATGTTTGAGCTATAACCTATAATTTACAACTACTTTTTAATCTTATTCTCCGTGACTTTCAGGAAAACACTTTCAGTGTTAAACTGCTAAAAGCATCACGCCATTAATTAGCAACGTCTTGAGTGGTGAAAACGTGTCTCCCAGTCACTCGACCTTCATTAACCAGCTGGCGGTGTGTACAATTTCATCAAAATCCAGGTGCAGCTTTCTACACCATAGTACATGATTATTAAATTTCACCGACACCAGATGCTACACAAACATTTGTTTACATACTTCTTCCCCGGCGTTTATTTGAACGACATTTTTGAAGGTCTCTCATTGTGTTACATGATATATGAGTGTCAAACCATATTTAATTCATCAGTCAGAATCCAGTTGATAAATAGAGAATAATATGCGAGTGACCGTTAGATAGCATTTATCTTATGAGTTGTTTTAAAATCTATCTAACGAGCGAAAGCGAGTTTGATACATTTTTAAACGAGTTGTAAGATAAATGGTATCTAACGGACACTCGTGTATTATTCTATTTCTTACATATCCTCAAAAGCCAGGTTTTATGCAAATTTTAACATCTTTTTCGACTTAAAATTATTTACAGCCTTTGCACTTGTAGCTAATTTAGGCGTCACAGACAAATGATTGTCAGGTTAACTATACGTCACAGTGTAATCGATTTCGATCGTGCAGTTTTTTCATTGGATGTATGGCATTGATGACCTGGTCATCACCTCGGAGCAGCCAGTCGTATGTCTTGAAATTGTTAACACACGTACATGTGTAAACAAGTATGTGTTACCAAAAATAACCAACGGGTGTGTATGAAAAAGACCTTGACGTATCCATGATTTGATATTGATTGGGGTGGAGGTGAGGCTGCGGGTGCAATGACATTGGTGTAGTAGAAGGGGCATCCACACTGACTATGAGTACTAGTTGTGCTATGGGACAACAACAACTATAAAAGGTGGTGGAGGGAAGAATTGGAATAATATGTTTCAAATATTACAGGGGTCTGATGCTGCTAAGGACACCACAATACACTATCCCCCCCCCCCCCCCGTTCCTCTCAGTTCGACAATGTATGTTTTCTTTGGCTTCTACCGCTGATAAACAGCATCCATGCATGCTTCCTTGAAGGATAAATTAATTTGAGATATCAGAAAATATTTGGTGCCAGTGCTATATTGCAGAAATACACAGCACCATGCACGACTGTCCATTTGTGATGGTAGTGGAACTGCGCAGATGATGTTCACCAGGGTGTTCGCCCAAGCTGCGGATCGAAATTTCTAGCACACTCCTTGGTGAGAACATCATTAGTTGTTTTGGATAACACACACTTGTTAATGTGGCTGAACCATGCAGCTGTTTGTCATCTATTTTCGAACAAATCAAATGCTGTTACATTTGGAGCCGACGTAGGGACTCGAACCCTAGACCCTCATATATATCGAATCACATATCACTAATACATGGTTCCTACCAAACAATACATTCACAATACACATGACGTAACACCATATGTTAATCCTTAATACAATTATACCAACCCATACTTTACTAATACATTGCCAACCCCTCAACTGTTTACGACGATGGATGATGAGTATCCTTGGTTTTAATTCTCAAAGACTTTGCAATGTTGCAGTTTTAATTTAATTTTAAAGACTGTGATCACACAACAACAATGGACTCTTTATTGAGCGCTCATGTATGTTTATATTTATTTGTGTTTGTGTAGATGTAGTTTTCTCTAAGTACACGTGTATCCTTGTGTATATATATTTTTATGTTGTAGGTACCGGTACATTTCTTTGATTTCTTTTCCAGTTTTTGTTTTTTTTACATCTTTGTGATTTTCTTTTGATATATATTATTTGTTTATTTATTTGATTTATTTGTTTGTTTAGGTTTTTATTTTTGTTTTTCCCCTCGTTTGGTTTAGGTTTTTTTTTTATCAGATTTGTTTGATACCTTTTTGATTTTGATTTTGTGTGGTATATATGTAATTTCATTTATTTTCAAATGCTAGAAAAATTACTTCTTATAAATGATGTGATGTAGCTTGTTTCCACTTATACATGTTTGTGCAAACTGAATGAATGTTTGAGACTGTTCAAAGGGAGTAATGATAAATTAGTTAAACTTAAAGTTAAATATTAAACTAAGAGTTAAATATTAAACTAAGAGTTTAGATAAGTAAAGAACTTAGTCATGTAATCTTATATATTAATTATATTGATCTAATTGGTATTGTCATACAGTATATGTAGTTCAGTTGTTGATTACGGTTCCTGGTTGATATTTCTTATTATTCACTTAGCTCTTTATTTCATTCTTCTCTTTTTTAGCTAGGTTGTTTGCACATGCAGTACTAACAGTTTCATGATGTATGTTACATAAATTTATTTTTCAGTGGAAGTTCCTGATTTTGGGGATGTTTTCCAAGAAATATTTGGTTTCAGCATGTACCAAATTGCTAATTATTATGTGTAATTGTTACTCTTCATGCTGATATGGTATACTATCTTTGTATATAATTTGTAAATTTTCAGATATTTTGTTTATTTTTTGTTTGTTTTCATCATGGATAAACCCACTAAAGAAGACATAACACAACTTGTTTCAGCATTTCAGAAATTGCATGCTTGGCCTAAAGCAGATAGTGCTAAAGACTTGGTGGAGTGGATGTCCGATTATGTGCATTCCAAAGAGGAAGAACATGGGACAAAGCCTGGTCCTGCTAGTTTTCCAACATCTGTTACATTAAATCAACCACCTAAATTACCTTTCTTTTCAGGTGATAAACTGTTTGATACTTCTTTTGATGTTTGGAAATATCATTATAACTGCTTGTTGAAAGACAAGTCTGTTTCTTTCCAGGTATTGTTGAAGGCGGTACAGCAGTCCTTACGTGGTAAGGCAGCTACTGCTGCTATGTGTGTGGGTCCCGACTGCGATGTTAGTCAGTTGGTTTCCAAGCTAGAATGCATGTTTGGTACTGTAGTTAGAGGACAAAGTCTGCTATCAGTATTTTATAGTGCTCGTCAAGAGGAACGCGAAGATGTCACTTCATGGGCGTGTAGACTAGAAGAGTTGCTGAACGGAGCATCAGCGCAGAGTAATATCGCAGCTGAAGCAAAGGATGACATGTTACGCACTCAGCTGTGGTCTGGACTTAGGAACGATCTACGGGACAAGTCTGCATACATCTTTGATCAAGATGGTAGTTTTGGCGACATGCTGAGGGCACTCAGGAGAATGGAAGCAGATATGCTAGAGAGGCACCCAGTTAAGGCTTTAACTGTAAGTAAAGCTGCAGTACATACTGATTCTGAACTTAAAGAAGTCAAAGGTTTACTTCAACAGTTAACTGCAGATGTTGCTCAGCTGAAGAAGTCCAGACATGAAACGACAATACCATCACGAACCCAACAAGATAGCCATGGACTGCATGACCTCAGCAGCCACGAGGAGATGGTAGACTTCCACAACAACGTGGTGATCGATTTCAACAACCACAGCAGCTGAATGAACAGTATCAACCTAGAGATGAACCCGTTTGCTTCAGATGTGGACAAGTAGGTCATCTCAAATATGGATGTCGGGTAAGACTTGATCATTCTCGACGACATGCTTTAAACAGGAAGCAATCTATGGGGAGGGGCTACCCGTAGATTCCAGACCGAGATGCCCTATCAACTTTATGCAACAGGATAGTACCCATTTAGTGGGAAGTGCAAACGAAAGTGATATTATTATTAATAATATTTCCACTAAAGCTTTGTTGGACACTGGCTCAACAGTATCTACTGTTGCAGAAAGTTTTTACAAGAATAACCTGTCTGACATAGTGATGAATCCGCTTGATGTTATTTTAAAGATAGAATGTGCGGATGGACAGCAGTTACCATATCATGGTTATATTGAGGTAGAATTACAGGCAACAGGAGCTAGTTCTTCTGGAAAACAGATCTGTCTTTTATTAGTTGTCCCTGATAGTTCCTATAACTCTCAGGTGCCACTTCTTCTGGGAACTAATGTTTTGTCAGCATTCATGAGTGAGTGTAAATCAAAACACGGTCGTCGTTTTCTTCAGGAAGCAGATATCCATACACCATGGTATCTGGCTTTCCGTTGCATGCTGTTGCAGGATAAGGAATTATCCAAACAACATTTTTCTTTAGGCAAGGTAAGAAGTGCGACATCAAAACGCCTGTTGATTCCCGCTAACAGTGAGGTAGTTGTTCAAGGGTATGTAGACAAGCCAGTTATTTATAGGTCTACATGTGCCTTGATTCAACCTACCAAAGGTTCTGTTATACCAGAGGACATTGACATTGTTCCTACAATTGTCAATTACAGCTGTCAAGGTAAGATGTATGTTGATGTTCATATATCTAATATTACCACTCGTACCATAAGTATTCCACCTCGAGCTCTCTTATGTGAACTTCAGGCAGTAACAGTGGAGGAAATTCCAGATAAGGTGTCAGTTTCTGATCAGTCTGAAGCTCTTCTTGGTAAGATCGAGTTCGACGAGGAAGCCGTGACAAAGGAAGAACTTGAGAGAGGTAAACATATTATTTCTCAGTTCCAGGATATATTTTCAACTGGTGATGATGACATAGGACATACAACAGCCGTCACACACAGGATTGAGCTCAGCGATGAACAACCGTTCAAACAACGACACAGGAGGATTCCACCAGCGATGTACCAAGAGGTAAGAGATCATCTCCAGCAGTTGTTGGCAAGTGGAGTAATTCGTAGGTCTTTTTCACCCTGGTCATCCAATATTGTTCTGGTGCGGAAGAAGGATGGTAAGCTTCGCATGTGTGTAGACTACAGGCAGCTCAATCGACTGACGATTAAGGACTCGTATTCTATCCCACGTATTGAGGAAATGTTTGATGCGCTCTCAGGTTCAAAGTACTACAGCACCCTCGATATGAAGAGTGGGTACCACCAAGTTGAAATTGAAGAGTCGCACAAGGAAAGAACAGCATTTTCCGTAGGTCCACTGGGATTTTACGAGTACAATCGTATGCCTTTTGGTCTCTGTAACAGTCCTGCTACTTATCAGAGATTGATGAACGAGTGTTTCGATGGTCTTCATCTGAAAGTTTGTTTAATATATCTTGATGATATAATTGTGTTTTCAGATACATATGAAGAACATCTTGAAAGACTTGAACAGGTATTTCTGAGGATCAGAGAAACAGGAATGAAGCTGACCCCAAAGAAGTGTTCGTTCTTCAAGACAAGAATCAAATTCTTAGGTCATGTTGTCTCAGAACATGGTATAGAAGCAGATGGTGAAAAGATTCAGAAGATCCAAGACTGGCCCACTCCAAAGAATCCGAACGAGGTTAGACAGTTCCTTGGATTTGCGGGGTATTATCGTAAGTTCGTTAAAGACTTTGCTAAAATAGCTAAACCTTTAAACGCATTAATGCCTTCAACCAAATCCAAGCGAAATATCAAAACATCTGATAGACCTTGGGAATGGGGACATCGCCAGGAAGAATCGTTTCATAAATTGAAAGATCTTTTATCTTCCCCACCTGTTCTTGGATATGCTGATTATAGTAAACCCTTTGAGTTACATACAGATGCCAGTATCCATGGTTTGGGAGCTGTTTTATATCAGGAGCAGAATGGACTGAAAAGGGTTGTCAGCTATGCTAGCAGAGGATTAAGTAAGTCAGAGAGAAATTATTCAGCTCATCACCTGGAGTTTCTTGCGTTGAAATGGGCGGTAACTGAAAAATTTCACGATTATCTGTATGGTAATACGTTTACTGTTTATACTGATAATAATCCTTTGACGTATATCCTTAATTCTGCTAAACTTGACGCCACAGGACACCGCTGGCTGGCAGCTCTTGCTGCATATAACTTTGACATTGTTTACAGGTCTGGTCTCAACAACGCAGATGCTGATGGGTTGTCCAGATTGCCTGGAATACAAGCCTGTAAACAGGAGTGCAAGAAGATTGGTTCAGAGTCTGTTAGAGCCATTTGCAATGTTTTGTACACTCAACCATTTGTCCAATCTCTTTGCCTTTCAGCAGATACCGTGGTTGATAATCTTCAAGAACATGATATCCAGGGAATGAAGGATCGAGATTGGAGAATGGCGCAGCATTCAGATGATGTTTTGAGACCTTGGGTAGAAAGGGTTCGACTTAAGAAGAAACCCAGTCGTCAGGATTATCCCCATTCACCGGCCAATTCTTCTTTGCATCGGAATTTTGACAACTTTGTACTTCTGCGAGGAGTTCTACACAGGAAGGTGAAAGTTGATAGTCAGGAGCGGTATCAACTGGTACTTCCAGCTGCCTATGTAAGTGATGCTTTGAAAGGTCTGCATACTGACATTGGACATCCAGGAAAAGGGAGGACCTTATCCCTTCTACGAGACCGTTTTTACTGGCCAGGTATGAGTCAGGACGTAGAAGACTGGATTAGAGGATGTGATAGATGTCTTCGTCGGAAGTCTCCTACCAACGCCAGAGCACCGCTTGTGAGTATTTCTAGCTCTCAGCCATTGGAGTTGGTATGTATGGACTTTTTGACGCTCGAAACATCAAAAGGCGGATTTCAACATATTCTTGTTGTTACGGATCACTTCACCCGATACGCGCAGGCCATACCAACTAAAAACATGACAGCTAGGACGACAGCAGAAGTGTTCTTCAATAATTTTGTGGTGCACTATGGTATTCCTAAAAGAATCCATAGTGACCAGGGCGCCAATTTCGAGAGCCGTTTGCTTAAGGAACTCTGTAACATCCTTGGAGTGGAGAAGAGCCGGACGACGTCATACCATCCTATGGGGAACGGCATGTGCGAGCGTTTTAACCGCACATTGCTTGACATGCTGGGTACTCTTCAACCTGACCAGAAGAAAGATTGGAAAAGGTTTGTTGGACCGCTTGTTCATGCTTATAATTGTATAAGACATGAGACAACTAACCAGTCTCCTTTCTTTCTTATGTTTGGTCGAGAACCTAGGTTGCCCATAGATTTAGCTTTTGGGATTGAGACGAACAGACAACACGAGTCTCTGCTGTCGTATACCAAGTCCTTAAAGGAAAAGATACAACAGTCGTATGAACTTGCAGCAAAGACTTCCAAGGTGTCTCAACAGCGACAGAAGTCTGGGTATGACTTGAAGGTCAGAGGTGCTACTCTTCAAGAAGGTGACCGTGTATTGGTAAAGGTTCTGGCTTTCGATGGTAAACACAAGTTGGCGGATCGTTGGGAAGAGTTTCCTTACGTTGTTCTTTTGCAGCCAAACAAGGAGATTCCTGTGTTTGTAGTGCAAAGGGAAGATGGGGTAGGAAGGAAGAGAACTCTTCATAGGAACCATCTCTTGCCTATTGGAGCCATTCCAATTGATGTGAAGAGCCAGCCAACACCGAAGCCTAGGACGAGAAAACCACGAGAAGTAGTTAGCATTGAGGAGAGTGAGTCTGAACAGGACTTTCTGGACGTAGTGCTGTCTACAGCTGCGGATGATACCACAGTCATCGCTGAAGACGCTGTAGATGAGAATGTATCTGTCTTGCCGGATGCTGGTGACGATCAGCTATCTGTTGAGGCAGAGGGTGATGTTTCTGGTGGCAACGACCATGTGCCTAATAACTTGGAAGACGTTGAAGGTACGGACACAGAACCTGATGTTGTTGATCCAGAGGTAGACTCGTCTGAAGGAGAATCTCCTCCAGTATCTCCAGTCAGACTTCCACCACGACCTCCACCGCGACCTCCCCCACGTCGTTCTGCGAGATCGCACAGAAAACCGCAGTGGATGGAGTCTGGTAATTTGTCATGTCCCATAATGTTAACCCCGATTTTGACAGATCCAAGCTTATTGAACAGTTGGCAATTCTTTCTATCCTCGATGGTGCAGGTAAATGACGAGGACGTCATTTCTTCAGGAGGGGAAGTATGTGGCAATATCGAGTTTTATCTGTATATAATAGTATTTTATAATATTTGTAATGTTTCCTGTAACTAATTAAATTGTTATTTACAGGTAGTCATGGTATGTTATGTTTTTTTAATGTTTACTATATCTAATTAATCCAATGTCTCTTTCAGGTAATTCTGAAAAGGATAGTGCTCCTTTAATTTAATCATTTACTTTTAATACAGCTTCTTTATTCCAGGTGCTCTTATTTCAGTCAGCTTGTTAACTGGTGATATGTTGATTAAAAACACAAGCATGAATCTTGCACAAGCAACTAACAATAGCACTTGCATTCTTGCGCTGCGTCTGTCCTTTGTTCTAAACTTTCAAGCTTGGGTCTACTGTAAGCTGGTATTCTGTCTTGGTGTTTCTGTCCAGCTTCTAGTTATATAATCTTCAGCATAAATACTGAGAGCTCTTGTTCTCAGTGTGGAAATGATATTGTCACTATTGCTGTGATATCGTATTCTTAGAGGATTTCTAAGATCGCTATTTCTGAATGCGTGTGTCAGTTACCGGCCAGGTGTTACAACCTTAGTTACACACACTTGGGTTTTAAAAATACATTATCTGATGTTGAATAAAATGTCATTGTCCTGAACCATGCAGCTGTTTGTCATCTATTTTCGAACAAATCAAATGCTGTTACATTAACACATAATACGTGCGATAACATTTTAAAGCCATACGACTGGCTGCTAAAATTAATGTGTTTACAGGGTCACCAATGCCATACTACTCAATGAAAGGACTACTTCGTTTTATCAGTTTCTCTTCTATTATAATATTATTGTATATGGGAGCTTTTTGCTAGAATTCCAGCTGCATGCGTGTACTGCTGCGAAAGTGTTGACAACTGTTACAACATTTGTCTGCATCAGCTAGAGAAGATGTTGATATTCTGTGGATCTTCTATCTCTTTATCCTGACTCATGAATTAAATAAAATTTGATACCATTATAATGTTCATACAATGCAAGCAAAATATAACGTTCACGTGTTATGTACAGCATCCACAAGATCGTGTGTCTGTGTGTGTGTGTGTGTGTGTGTGTGTGTGTCGGCGGGGGGGGGGGGGGGGGGGGGGTACTTTTTGGGATGCTTCAATCAGAGAACTGTTCAAGCAGTTCTATCGATGTTTTTATTAATGGTTGTTTATTATTATTATATTTTTTATTTTATTTTGTTTTATTTTATTTGTTTGTTCTTATGTTAATCAGGTTTGATATTGTTACAACATCAAATACAGATTTTGTGAGGGAAAATCTGAATTACTTTCATTCGAAAACAAAATCTAAATAAATCAAATCTAGGGGATTTCGCCCCCGGGTAGCATCCGATACTTTAAATTATTTTTAAACAAGTTAATACAATAAATACCTCAGTATTATCATCAACTATATAAGTTAATAGTTCTTGTTTCATTAAATTAAAAAAAGATATATATAGTTTTTCTTATGTTACAGCATGCAAGGATCTTATTTACCAAGTAGTACAATGTCGTTATTAAAGGAGTTCTTGAGTTTGCTACCATTTTTAAGATGTTATCGACTAACAGAAACTTTTTAACGATTGTAATTACATATAAAATATATTTTTCTGCATAAAATATTAGTGGCTGTATATTAAACGTGTTTCTGATTGTTCTAATATTTGTACTAGGTTAAATTTTATCTTATTTCCTAAAATATTGTTTTTTCGTACGTACGAAATTATTTGAAGACAAAATCCAGTTTTATTTACGGTTATATGGCGTCAGACATCTGGTTATGGACTACGCAGCTAATGAGAGAGGAAACCCGCTGTCACCACTTCATGGGCTACTCTTTTCGATTAGCAGCAAGGGATATTTTATATGCACTATCCCACAGACAGGATAGTACATACCACGGCCTTTGTTACACCAGTTCTGAACCACTGACTGGAACGAGAAATACCCAATGGGTCCACCGACGGGGATCGATCCTAGACCGACCGCGCATCAAGCGAACGCTTTTCCACTGCGCGACGTCCTTCCCCGATCTTCCCAGGACGACCTCAGTTGTGTAGTGGTTAAGCCACCGGACTTGAGGCTGGTAGGTGCTGGGTTCGCATACCGGTACCGGCTCCCACCCCAGAGCAAGTTTAACGACTCCGTGAGTAGGTGTAAGGTCACTAACCAATTTTTCTCTCATCAGCCACTAACAACTAACCACTGGCATACAGTCCAGATATCTGAGGTACCCAGGACAGCGTGCTTGAACCTTAAAATTGTATATAACCACGGAAGTAAATATAAATGAATAAATGACGTTAAACACTGAATTTTAGGAATTTTTTAAGTTTGTTTTGTTTTGTCACCACTAGAGCACATTAGTTTATTTATCATTGGCTCCGACTCCGATTACAGGGAGACGAAGAATAATTATCCTTTATTTTAGGCTGGTACAGGTAGACCATCTTTCCATCTACGAACATACTTTGACATCAACTTGTTATCTGTGCACACTTCACAGAGTTTCTAAATGAAATCCATGACTCTACACAACTTTGTCCGATTCCACGTCACGTGTGTTACCGACCGACTTTTATTTTCGGAGTTAGTTTGTTTTGTTTAACAACACCTTTAGAGCACATTTATTTATTTATCATGGGGTATTGGATGTCATTTATCATTTATCCATTAGTAGCAAGGGATCTTGTATATGCAACATCCCACAGACGGGAAGGAAGGAAACGACGCACTCAACACATTTTATTTACGGTTATATGGCGTCGGACATATGGTTAAGGACCACACGGATATTGAGAGAGGAAACCCGCTGTCGCCACTTCATGGGCTACTCTTTTCGATTAGCAGCAAGGGATCTTTTATATGCACCATCCCACAGACAGGATAACACATACCACGGCCTTTGATATGCCAGTCGTGGTGCACTGGCTGGAGCGAGAAATAGCCCAATGGGCCCACCCACGGGGATCGATCCCAGACCGACCGCGCATCAAACGAACGTTTTACCACTGAGCTACGTCCCGCCCCCCGCCCCCCACAGATAGGATAACACATACCACGGTCTTTGATATATCAGTCGTAGTGAAAAAATAATTAGCCCAATTGGCCCACCGACGGGGATCGATCCTAGAACGACCGCGCCTTAAGCGAGCGCTTTACCACTGGGCTATGTACCGCACCATTGTTTGGAAGAGAGTAGATACGATGACTTCGACATACAGGTCTTCTATCGATATTTTCCGTTACAATACCGTAAAGAGAGAGACAGAGACAGACAGACAGAGAAAGAGAGAGAGAGAGAGAGAGAGAGAGAGAGAGAGAGAGAGAGAGAGAGAGAGAGAGAGAGAGAGAGAGAGAGAGAGAGAGAGAGAGAGAGAGAGACACACACACACAGACACAGATAGACAGACACACAGCAAGAGAGACAGAGAGATATATAGAGACAGACAGAGAGAGACAGAGACAGAGAGACACACAAAGAGAGAGACAGACACACAGAGAGAGAGAGAGAGAGAGAGAGAGAGAGAGAGAGAGAGGGAGACGGACAGAGACAAATAGAGAGAGACAGAAACACATATACAGAGATAGAGAGAGAGACAGAGAGACACACACACAGAGACACACAGATAGACAGAGACACACAGCAAGAGAGACAGAGATATATAGAGACAGACAGAGAGAGAAAGAGACAGAGAGACACACAAAGAGAGAGACAGACACACATACAGAGAGAGAGAGAGAGAGAGAGAGAGAGAGAGAGAGAGAGAGAGGGAGAGAGAGAGAAAGACGGACAGAGACAAACAGAGAGAGACAGAGACACACATACAGAGAGAGAGAGACAGAGACAGAGACAGAGAGACAGACAGAGACAGAGACATAAGACAGAGACAGAGACAGAGACGTACTCCAGACTAATTTAAGCATCATCATCCCGAATCTGAGCCTGGCAGTGTTTACGACATCCAAGGGTAGACATGACAGGTACGTGTACACGTATCCCTACACAACTGGAATATGTGCAATTAACATGTTGCCCTATCGAAACACACATCAAAGGACCCGTGCTCTTAGGTACGAGGTTTTCCTCTGAAATCGACTCCATCCACAACAAAAAACGATACCAGAGTCCGCCAAACAATATGTTTTCTTTGGTCTTTCGCGTGGTGCCGCGAGCCAATGACGTCACAAGTGGATCGGCATCACTCATCATAGGTAAAACAAATTAAGAATGTCGGACAGATGTGCCGTCGTGTAACGTTACTTTGTGTGTGTATCAAGCTGTGTTGTGTACGGGAGCCCATGTTTTAATAACGAGAACGAACGGGATTTTTTTTTTCAACTTCTGCTTCTCCTGCACAACAAATGCACTGCTACAATCGGAAACCTTCGGTTGTTTTCGTAACCTTTTTAAACCTCGTAGTAAATGACACCAAGAAAAGAACACGAAAACACTATTTATATGGTCTGAAATTTAAGGATGGATGCCAAATGCAGAAGTAACAAGTTCAAGAGCAAACAAATAAACCAAATAAACCAAATGAACAAAACCACCACCCTAACCCCTCGACAACAAAAACAACAACAGCGGGAAAAACACACGACCTCTCCCCACCAAATAAAAACAACAACCACCACACAAACAAACAAACAAACAAACAAACACACACACACACACACACACAGACACACACACTTCGAAAATTATTAAGATTATTTAGAGGAAATTAATACTAAAACGTAGCCTTTCTTACACCGTGTGCAAAGTGTTCACTCAAATATTGATTTTTTTAAAATAAAATATTAATACTTAGTAATAAAACATTCTTCTAAATATTGTATATCATTTAATTTGTTTTATCTCCAGTTTACCTTAAAGTTTTTCTGCACCCTCAAAGGAAGTGTATATTCTGTTGTTCTGCACGATAGTGCATCTACTAGAATGTAATAATGGGCAAGTAAGGATGAATGAAAAGGACACCAGTGGAGAACAAGACACTGATTAATTAATCATAGACTACTGAATGTAAAATGTTTGATAATTCTGACACACAGTCTTCAAAGGACACCCGCTACGTTTTTCCATTGTAAATTTCAAGAACGAATGGCAATCTGTGTGAATGACAAGATCTATAATATGACAGACTTCCGAAACCAGGAACAATGTCTTGTGAAAGAGTAAAATAATATGGCAGTCTTGTGAATGACTAAACAATTTGGCAGTATTGTGAATGACTAAACAATTTGGCAGTCTTGTGAATGACTAAACAAAATATCAGTCTTGCGAATGACTAAAACAATTTGTCAGTCTTGTGAATGACTAAAACAATTTGTCAGTCTTGTGAATGACTAAAACAATTTGGCAGTCTTGTGAATGAGTAAAACAATTTGGCAGTCTTGTGAATGACTAAACAATATATCAGTCTTGTGAATGACTAAAACAATTTGGCAGTCTTGTGAATGACGAAACAATATATCAGTCTTGTGAATGACTAAAACAATTTGGCAGTCTTGTGAATGACAAAACAATATATCAGTCTTGTGAATGACTAAAACAATTTGGCAGTCTTGTGAATGACGAAACAATATATCAGTCTTGTGAACGACTAAAACAATTTGACAGTCTCTTGAATGACTAAAACAATTTGTCAGTCTTGTGAATGACTAAACCAATTTGGCAGTCTTGCGATTGACAACTCCAAAATGGCAGTCTTGCGATTGACAACTCCAATATGGCAGTCTTCTGAATTACAAGAGGGCCATTTCATATCAGGGGCGGCACGGTGTAAAAATAGTGGTACGGCTTGAGACTGCCACTCTCGTTTCAAATTCACCTGTGAATGACATTTTCACAGATACAACAAATAAAACCCACAAAACAAAAAGTGGTACGGCCATGCATATAAAGATTTCCATTTTGTCCCGTCTGGAACACTGTTGATTGCAGATAAGTTTAAAATGTCTGAACACTATTGAGACCACAGTCTGTAGATACACAGCACTGGGTTTAGCAGTAGTTACTCAAATGAAACTCTTATATAAGAACAATATGGTAGTCTTGCGGATAACAAGAACCAAAATGGTAGTCATGTAATTGAATCAAATCATATGTCAGTCTAGCGAATGGCAAGAAGTGAGCTATACTGCAATCTAGCCAGTACAACAACAACAACAACAACAACACAGCAACAGCAACAACAATAATAACAACACACATATTCTCTCTCTCTCTCTCTCTCTCTCTCTCTCTCTCTCTCTCTCTCTCTCTCTCTCTCTCTCTCTCTCTCTCTCTCTCTCTCAAAATTCCAATGTAAAAGTTTTATGAATGACAATATTGATATGACAGTCTTACAAATGACAAAACAAATATAGCAGTCTTGGACGTTTAAAAAATCCTCCAGGCATAAAAAAACCCAAAACAAACAAACAAACAAACAAACAAACAATCAAACAAAAAACTCATACAAAACAAACAATAAGACAGATTTACACATGAAGCAAAAATTTGCTACGGTTTTGCGAATGTCAAAAACGTCAAGAATACTGCCTTCATTAATATTTAAACTTAACCTATAGGTATACATTAAGATAAAATCTGTGTTAATAAATTTCTAGAAATTCTGAGGGAAGATAATAAAGAAAATAGAACAATTTGGGATTGTCGGAGTGTAGATGGGGCGATGTCGTGTGTAGAATCTATAACATCTATCCAACATATAACTTTACAGTTTGCCATTCCAATACTCGGCTATTAGCGATTAACCTGTTTATCTGCAAAGGTGTAAAGCATTTCATGGATCGCTTTATTAACACAGACATCTGCTACAGCTGATTGACTGCATGGCGTTAATCCCTTAAGTTCTAAATACGTCCTGAACAGGATGAGTCCGTATCAGTGAGATACTAACAATATTATTACTGTATCTGTGTCGAGACTATGTATATATGTATATCGCCGATTTCAGAAACCATTCCACGGGCTCTGGAGGTATCGCCCGTCTCTGTCACTATTACTAGTATGTACAGGACGTAGCTTAACGTTATTCGGATTGGCTGGAAAGCCAATAATGAGGTATTAATTCTTAAATGCCCATTTGCGCCATCTGTTGGCATTGGTAGCAGCAGCGGCATATCAGTACAGTGTTGATTTGGTAAACAGATAATCTCGACCGTTAGCAGTGGCATTGATTTTGTTTGTTCCCCTCCCATACTCGCGTGAGACTGACTACACGCGCACACACACACACACACACAGCCACGCTGCACAGAGACATCGCGTGGACAGGTAGATATCTACCTGCAGAGATACCTGACTGACCTGAGGGTAGTGTCTCTCCCCGTCTCCCCGCCATACTGTACGCAGGACCTGTGTCCAGGCTCCTCCCGCCGTATAAAGTTGGTCCTGGGACATCGCCTGAAACAGGTAAGAATTTAATATTCTGTATTCAATGTGGATTTGTTTTTTGTAAAAAAGAAAGTATATTAAATGTGGATTAATCCATACTAAAAGTAAATAAATTAATAACCATATGTATGTATGTATATATTTATTTATATAAAACCCCTCTGAATCGACTTACTAACAAACGTTCTGTTTAAAGAGGTATCCAGTTTAGATAGGTTCTTCTCTGCACTGATGGTGATGAAAGGGACTGAAAAGCGACCGGTTTTGAGGGAATTTCAATTTATTACGGTTCTGGTTTACAAGGGTTTCACTATATATACATGCATGCATACATGCTTACATACATGCATACATGCATACATACATGCATACATGCATACATACATACATACATACATACATACGTATACATATACATACATACATACATACATACATACATACATACATACATACATACATACATACATACATACATACATACATACATACATACAGACATACATACAGACAGACAGACAGACAGACATCAGACATCAGACATACATACATACATACACACACACACACACACACACACACACACACACATACATACATACATACACATACAGATCTGCCCATGCAGTTTACAGTCGACGTAGCGTTGATATTGGTAAACTTATGAAGGAGGAGTTTTTAAATCTGCAAACTGTTATGAAAAACCCTATTACGGCACGTCCGGTTATTGCATATAGAAAAAATCCAAGTCTCAAGGATATCTTAGTCTCCACCCGACTACACGCCGCCTAAGCCTGCGTCTAAGCCTCTAAGCCGGTCCATTTTTCAGTGGTTGGTTTGTTGTTATCCCTTTCCTAACAATTTTTTTTTTTTAAACAAATACATCGTATCCGGCTGTAAACAAAACATAGTACTAGCCAAATAAATTTAAAACAAGACTGACCGAAAAACAGTTATATTTTGTATATCACAACGGTCAATTTAAAATCAATTTCGAATCCCTGGGGCAAAATTAGAAAATAACAATTTTTTAGTTTTTAAAAAATTCCTGAGCCAGTTCATTCATTCTTAAATACATACACGCACAGATCTGCCCAGTGTTTCATGTACGTAAACGGGATCGACCGCGTAGATTGTAGGCCCCATGCATATGGTTGAGTTAAAGAAACTTCCTTTTTTATGGAAGCTTCGATAGCTCAGAGCGTATCGTGGTTAGTCTTGCAATTTGCGGGCGATTCGGTGCCACAGGTTCGAGTCCCAGCAACAGCATGGGACAATTTTTGAGGCCAGAAAGGATTTAATTATCCCCTGCGCCAGTGCGTTAATATCTATGTATGTAATAGTCAACCTTGACATACATACAATATATAGATATTCATACATCAATACATACTAGCCAGTGCCAGGTCTGCCCAGTGTTTCATGTACGTAAGCGGGATCGACCGCGTAGATTGTAGGCCCCATGCATATGGTTGAGTTAAAGAAACTTCCTTTTTTATGGAAGCTTCGATAGCTCAGAGCGTATCGTGGTTAGTCTTGCAATTTGCGGGCGATTCGGTGCCACAGGTTCGAGTCCCAGCAACGGCATGGGACAATTTTTGAGGCCAGAAAGGATTTAATTATCCCCTGCGCCAGTGCGTTAATATCTATGTATGTAATAGTCAACCTCGACATACATACAATATATAGATATTCATACATCTATACATATACATACATATAGACATACATACATACATACATACACATACATACATACAGACAGACAGACAGACAGCAGACATCAGACATACAGACATACATACACACACACACATACATACATACATACACACACACACACACACACACACACACACACACATAGACATAGACATAGATATAGATATAGATATATAGATATAGATATATACAGTGAAACCCCTCAACACCGGACCCCCCTCAACACCGGACCCCCTCTAAACCGGAATCCCCTCAAAACCGGACGTTTTCCGCGTGCCCGTGATTTACACATCTTTTAACACTATATTTTACCCCTCTAAACCGGAAACCCCTCTAAACTGAACACCGGACAAACAATTCGGTCCCAATGTGTCAACTTAGTGTAAATCCTACCCCTGAAAACCGGACGATCAAACCGATACCAATCAATATGGCGCCCACCTGTCTGTGAACACCGATGGCTAGTGCAATATGCGCATGCTCGAGATCGCTGTTATTAGTGTAATCACCGTTGCATACAGTACAGGTACTGCTCAGCAGGCAAGATTAGCAACTTGACAATAAACAATTAAAAGGACTGATCGCAAGCTTTGGTATGGAGTTAACTACTGTAAACACATTGATTGTGTTGTAATTATGGTTAACATTAGCGGAGTTCGGGTTTGGGTTAGATGCCTTTATTAAGTTACGAGTGTGTTTTAAGGTCTTAAATGTGATCCTTCACAAACATGTCTCATGATTACCCTCCCGCCCCAGGATTGGTCACTGGCGAAGTCAGAGGCTAAATCCGGGGCGGGCGTGCCTGAACCCTTGTGGATAGGGGCACGTTAATTGAGTTGCCCGTTGCCCGTTGTCTCATGATTTGCTTCAAAGATTGACACAAATAACAGGGAATGTGTTGGGTTTTTTTAAATGTTTGTTTAGCGAAATAAAGAGTAAGCAAAAGTATATGTTGGCTTTGCGTAGTCGAATAGATGTTAGTAGTGTTTCATTTTCATGTCGATTTTCAACATGACGGAACGTCCAGCTAAACGTCGCCGTGTTGAACTCTCGCTCGATGATAAACTCAAAATAATTAAAAGTTTCGAAATTGTACCTAAACCAACGTTAAGATCTTTGAGTGAAAAGTTTAGTATTGGCAAATCAACAGTTGGAGATATCATCAAAAAACGAGAGGTTTATGGACTTTTTAATGTATTTTTTATTCAATATTACTCCCATGGATGTTTTTATTTTTCTAAATGCTCATAAATGCACCATTTTTCAACATATTCTTGTTGTTCTTGTTTTAAAACACTTTAACACTTTCCCTATTTTATGGAGAACGGAAGGTATTTCCGTCCAGGCAGACCCCTGAAAACCGGACACCTCTGAAACCGGACATTTTACTTGGTCCCATGGATGTCCGGTATTGAGGGGTTTCACTGTATATATATATATATATATATATATATATATATATATACACACACACACACACACATACACACATACATACCTATATATATATATATATATATATATATATATATATATATATATATATATATATATATATATATATATATATACACACACACACACACACACACACACACACACACACACACACACACACACATACATAATACATACATACAACCTCGACATACATACATACAATATGTAGATATTCATACATCAATACATACCAGCCAGTGCCAGGTCTGCCCACTGCACGTAAGCGGGATCGACCGCGTAGATTGTAGGCCCCATGCATGTGGTTGAGTTAAAGGGCATCCTTTTTTATGGATGCCTCGATAGCTCAGAGCGCATCGTGGTTAGTCTCGCAATTTGCGGGCGATTCGGTGCCACAGGTTCGAGTCCCAGTAACGGCATGGGACAATATGTGAGGCCAGAAAGGATTTAATTATCCTGTGTGCCAATGTGTTAATATCTATGTATGTAACAGTCAACCTCGACATACATACAATATATAGATATTCATACATCAATACATACATACATACATACATACACACATATATATATATATATATTATTATTATTATTATTTTATTATTACTACTACTATTATTAAAATTACACTAGACGAGGAATCCCACCCAGTACCCGCCTCTGCCACTTCCTGACATTGATAAATCAAACGGTTATTACTGTCTCTTGTGTATTTTATTGACAGTAGTTGTTTGATTTCGAGTTATATATTTTACCTTGTTTATTGCATTGCCCGCGAGTTCCTGGCATGGTTAATAAATAGCTGCTGTGCTGGTGTTTGTATTAGGCCAATACGAATTGAAAATGTTTAGGTTTTGTTATATTTAATATTCTGACATCAGGTGCATTAATAAAATATAATATGTCTGTCTGTTTGTCTTTCTGCATTACAAACAAAATGGAAACTGGTAGAAAGGAAACATAAATAATGATAACAAAAGGTCGTAATTAATCTGGTGGGGAGGGGCGAGGTGTGGAGGGGTGGGGTGGGGTGGTATGCTGCCCTGCTCATATTGAATCGTAAATGTTCTAATAGCCTTCTGGTTTTCTTCTCTCTTTTTTTATTCTTATTCTTCTTTTTGGGTTTGTGTGTTTATTTATTTATTTGTTTGTTGATGGATTTTGGGGTTTTGGGGTTGTAGTTTTTTTGGGGTTTTTTGTTTTTTGTTTGTTTTTGTTTGTTTTGTTGTTGTTGGGCTTTTTTTGGGGGGTGGGGGGTTGTTTGTTTTAGTTTTCTTATTCTTTTTATTATTAGGCCTTTTTATTAATAAATGTTTTAAAAATTGGGGTCGGGGGATCTTTTGCTATTTTTTAAATACTTTTTTCTTTTTTAGGGTGGGGTGAAACTTATAAAGCTTATAGATTCGCTTTTAATATTTTGGTCATGTATGTTACATTCCTATTCCACCATAGTTATGTATGTGCGGATTTATTTATTACTACTTATAAACAAACACAAACACACTTTTCAAAAAACGAATGGAAATCTGGCACCTCCAATAAAACCCTAACACACCTACTCTAAACAAATAAACAACAACAAAAAAGACAAACAAGAAGAAGATGAAAACAGATAACTATAAATAAACATGAATACATATGATTTATTTTTATTTCATTTCAACTGATTTTCGTGCTTATATCCAATTAAGGTTCAAACACGCTGTCCTGGGCACACACACCTCAGCTATCTATGCTGCCTGTCAAGGACAGTGGCTTAGTTAGTGAGAGAGAAGAAGGTGTAGTGGTCTTACACCTTCCCACTGAGTCGTTAAAACTCGCTTTGGGTTTGGGAGCCGGTACCGGGCTGCGAACCCTGTACCTACCAACCTTATGTCTGATGGCTTAACCACGCCACTACCGAGGCCGATAATACGTACATATAATATATGTGTTTGAACCTTAATTGAATACAAGCACGAAAATAAGTTGAAATGAAATGAAAATAAATCATATGTATTCATGTTTATTTATAGTTATCTGTTTTCATCATCATCATATTATGAGATTTAGATATGCCTTTTGTTTGAAGAGTTAATTACGAAAACACCACGGATTGTTAACACAAGTACTAATGGCTTGCACAGCTGGTGTGTAAAGTAAATCGAAACTACCGTGAGTGTAGCGGGAAAACCCCAGTCCGACTGAGATGTACACAACTATATGTATCTTCGTGATCTTGTCTCAAATGACGAGTTTCGCGCAAAACGTACTCGAGCGTTGACATTTAGAACTAACAATGTTTGTTTTGTTTTTGTTTTGTTAGTGTTTTGTTTGTTGTTTCCTTCTTTTGTGTGTGCGTGCGCGCGCGCGCGCGCGCGAGAGAGAGAGAGAGAGAGAGAGAGAGAGAGAGAGTGTGTGTGTGTGTGGTGTGTGTGTGTGTGTGTGCGCGCGCGCGTGTGTATTTTGGGGGTTGGGTGGTAATGGGTTTTTGTTTTGTTTTATTTTATTTTATTTGTTTTTGTTTGATGATGGGTTTGGGTTTGTTGGGGGTTTTTTTTGGGTTTTTTTTTGGGGGGGGGTGATTTTTTTCGGAATGGGGGTGGGGGTAGCTACTGTTATTTTGCTAATCCTATTAACGGAGAGCCTAAAAAAATATTTGTAAAAACCTTTTAAACGGTGTTGTATTTTTAGGTGGGTTTTTTTGTTTTGTTTTTTGTTTTGTTGTTTTTTGTTTGTTAGATTAAATGTGCCCTGACTTTTGTTTACTCTCACTTGGTTATTTTGGGCTAGGTACGGCCAAGGCATTATATAGGAAGGAAGGAAGGAAACTGTGTTTTACGTGCCCCTATCCACAGAGGTTCAGGCACGCACTTCGGATTTAGCCTCTGACTTCGCCAGTGACCAACTCCGGAGCAGGGTTTTTTTCCAGTGGGGTTTTATCCTGGATTCGGATTATATAGCTCGATACTAATACTAAATATTTTCTTTATCTGTTCATGTATTACTCTATGTTACCTCATTTTTGCATCCGGCCATTCGGCCATTATCGCGAATGTTATCCGTTTTGGAGAACAAAGATATTATCCAAATCTAAGCCCCGGGCTTAAACGTGAAAAAACATGACATCTTGATTACCAGCCAGTTGTTACTACTCATTACCCGTAATAGTATTTATACCCAGATTGACAAACACGTCTGGATATTCACCATGTGTTACATACAGTCCCGGACCTCACCATCGTATTGGCGGAGGAATCGAGGTCAGTAGGCCTAGAAGAGCGCTTAGCTGAGGTGCGATGGGACGCAGGAACGATCGCAGTCTATAGATTATTGTCCCACCACTGGCACCTTAAGGGCCGTGGTATATAGTTGTCTTATCTATTGGAAATTGCAGCGTTTTTGAATGGACTAGTCTATGTGGTGGCAGCTGGTCCACCCATATTCTCTCTCTCTCTCTCTCTCTCTCTCTCTCTCTCTCTCTCTCTCTCTCTCTCTCTCTCTCTCTCTCTCTCTCTCTCTCTCTCTCTCTCTCTCTCCCCTGTATGTGTGTCTGTCTCTCTTTGTGTGTCTCTCTGTCTCTGTCTGTCTCTATATATCTCTCTGTTTCTCTTGTTGTGTGTCTCTGTCTATCAGTCTGTCTCTGTGTGTGTCTCTCTCTCTCCCTCTCTCTCTCTCTCTCTCTCTCTCTCTCTCTCTCTCTCCCTCCCTCCCTCTCCTCTCTCTCTCTCTCTCTCTCTCTCTCTCTCTCTCTCTCTCTCTCTCTCTCTCTCTCTCTCTCTCTCTCTCTCTCTCTCTCTCTCTCTCTCTCTCTCTCTCTCTCTCTCTCTCTCTCTGGATACATCGGAAGGCAGCTAAATGTCTACGAGCACTCTTCCTCCTCAAATTCGTCCTGGAGACGACCATGGGGTCTTTCCCAGATATTTTAAGTATCCTGTCTAAAATAATGAATAAGTGCTGTTTAGATAATAGTCTTTCCTTCGTCAATGAAAAAGATGCCAACGCATGCAAGTGCCCGACAACTGGTGTGTATAAAAGGCCGTGTATATGCTGTTCTGTCACCTTTCCTGTCCCGGACGGAGGAGGCGGCCGAGGCCGGCTCTTGTGCCCAAGACAGGCGTGCGCTACAACAGCTTGCTCTGAATGTGCACGTAAAGCCCTATGACCTGACTTGACCTGTTCTGTCTGTGAGAAAATGCATATAAAGGATCCCTTGCTGCTAATGGAACTGGGAAAAAAAATGTAGCGGGCTTCCTCTAAGACTGTGTGTCCCAAAATACTAAATGTTTGACATCCAATAGCCGATGATTAATAAATCAATGTGCTCTAGTAGTGTTATTAAACAAAACAGACATTAGCATTAGTTACCCAGGTCTAAAGATAGTATCCCCCTCCCCCCCACAACTTGCAGTTGAAAGACGAATTCATATAAGAGGGTCTCTCCAACTCTACGTCACAGAATGCTTATGAATATTAATGAGCAAGCGAAAGACCCGTATGTCAGGCATACTTGTTTCGCTTCTCAATTGTGTCGCTATAGGAATACAACGAATCGAGTTCTCTGCAACGCAGTATTATTGCATGAAATAACATGACTCTTTGATTAAATCCCTAAGGGGTAATATATCGATTTGTCCGTGATCTGCATGCCTACACATCTATAATTATAGACGTAATCCGTAATGCGTAATCAGAAACAGTCACTTTTTATGCAAATGGGTCGAGTAGATTCCACTAATGCGTGCGTAATACTTTAACATTCTCATATACCACGACGGTTTCAAGCATGTCCGCCTCAGGGCTCGGTCTCTGGGAAGCCTGGGGCCCAATCCGGGACGGAATTCCACTAATTCGTCCTTCATACGCGTGTACGTATCCGATTGTGAATACGTTTAAGCATACGGATAACGGACTCGGTGGTGTCGCGGTGAAGCCATCGGACTACAGGCTGATGGGTACAGGGTTCGCAGCCTGGTATCGGCTCCCACCCAGAGCGAATTTTAACGACTCAAATGGGTTGTTGTAAGACCACTGCACACTCTTCTCTCTCACTAACCACTAACCAACTAACAACTAACCCACTGTCCTGGACAGACAGGAAATGATTTATTTAACGATGCACTCAACACATTTTATTTACGGTTATATGGCGTTGGACAGACAGCCCAGATAGCTGAGATATGTGTCCAGGACATCTTAATCCGACGCCTATGTAAAGCTCTTACATTTTTCTCTTAATCACAATAATAGTGATCTGTATATCCGTCAGTGTATGTTGTTTTATTAACTGAATTGGTGGAATTTCGCAGTGATATTTTAAATCGACTTTTATTTACTATAACAGTATGTATTAATCTTTTATAATTTAAAAGAAACATGGGGCGGGACGAATCCCAGTAGTGAAAACGCTCGTATAATGCGTGGTCAGTCCGGGATCGATTCCTGTCGACTATATCTCGTTCCACCCCACCCCCCCCCCCCCTATTTTTTTTTCCAGCTAACTAAATGAATGTGATATGATAGAACGCGATGTTACCAGTGACTTTGTTCGCGAGCGTGCGCATACCTGAACATTCCAACGGTATAAAGTGTGAGAAAGAAAATTCGTTGCCGCCACATTAGAAAATGCAACAAGGTGCCTACTATGTGCGCTGTGCCAGTCAGAATATACCGTACTACAACCTCTGAGTTGCGTAGTTTAGTTGAGTTGCGTAGAAGAAAGACAGAAAACTAATTGTTAAAAATTGTTACTGCAAAATGATTCGTGGGAACAAATGCACCTATGTCTATATAGCGTTACTTGGGGACCATATCAAATATATACTTGTGCATGCGTACATGTTTTAGTATGTGCGTGCATGCGTGCGTGCGTGTGCGTGCGTGCGTGTGTGTGTGTGTGTGTGTGCATATATATCCAGTCTCAAATACATTCAGAAATATCATTCTGGAGAAGAAAAAACCCCACGTGTTACTTTGTATGCGCCCGTGATTGCATGCGTGCGCACACGGGTATGCATGCGTGTTGTTTATTTTGGTGTGAATGGGGTGGGTAGAAGATTTAATCGTACCACTTATACAACTGTAATGCTCTCGTTTGAATAGGGTGGATAGAAGTTTTAATCGTACCACTTATACAACTGTAATGCTCACGTTTGAATAGGGTGGATAGAAAATTTAATCGTACCACTTATATAACTGTAATGCTCACGTTTGAATAGGGTGGATAGAAGATTTAATCGTACCACTTATATAACTGTAATGCTCACGTTTGAATAGGGTGGGTAGAAGATTTAAAGGGAGATTCCTGAGTTTGCTGCGATTTTTAAGATGTTATCGACTAACAGACACTTTTTAACGATTGTAATTACATATCAAATATATTTTTCTGTTTAAACTATTAGTGGCTGTATATTAAACGTGTTTCTGATCGTTCTAATATTTGTACTAGGTTAAATTTAATTTTATTTCCTAAAAGTGGGTTTTTTCGTACGTACGAAATCCAGTTTGGGTTCCTTACAAATATTAAGACGACCAGAAACACATTGAATATACAGACATTGACGATCTAAATAAGAAAATATATTTAATATGCAAGTTTAATCGTAGAAATATTTTATTAGTCGGAAACATCTTACAATGCAGCAAACTCAGGAATGTCCCTTTAATCGTACCACTTATACAACTGTAATGCTCTCGTTTGAATAGGGTGGGTAGAAGATTTAATCGTAGCACTTATACAACTGTAATGCTCTCGTTTGAATAGGGTGGGTAGAAGATTTAATCGTAGCACTTATACAACTGTAATGCTCTCGTTTGAATAGGGTGGGTAGAAGATTTAATCGTAGCACTTATACAACTGTAATGCTCTCGTTTGAATAGGGTGGGTAGAAGATTTAATCGTACCACTTATACAACTGTAATGCTCTCGTTTGAATAGGGTGGGTAGAAGATTTAATCGTACCACTTATACAACTGTAATGCTCTCGTTTGAATAGGGTGGGTAGAAGATTTAATCGTACACTTATACAACTGTAATGCTCTCGTTTGAATAGGGTGGGTAGAAGATTTAATCGTACCACTTATATAACTGTAATGCTCTCGTTTGAATAGGGTGGGTAGAAGATTTAATCGTACCACTTATACAACTGTAATGCTCTCGTTTGAATAGGGTGGGTAGAAGATTTAATCGTACCACTTATACAACTGTAATGCTCTCGTTTGAATAGGGTGGGTAGAAGATTTAATCGTACCACTTATACAACTGTAATGCTCTCGTTTGAATAGGGTGGGTAGAAGATTTAATCGTAGCACTTATACAACTGTAATGCTCTCGTTTGAATAGGGTGGGTAGAAGATTTAATCGTAGCACTTATAGGCCTATAACCATAATGCCCTCGTTTAAAATGTAGCACGACAATGTGTTCAGCTGTTCACACAAATGTCATACCAGCCCGTTTGTCATGACACACTTAATGGGATCGCTACCATTAGTAATCAGTTAACGAATTGCATGAATACTCGCCACCGGCCTTTATGCGTGGATCAATTGTCTCGGTTTTAGAACTATGCCGTGGAGTGGAATCAATTGTCTTTTTTTATTGATGCTCTTGATTGCCCCTTGGTTCGATATCCCATAGATGCCTCGCAGTCGCAGCTATAACGATATCAAACTGTGTATTGACACAACAAATCACGATATTGGGCCATTAACGAAAAACAATTATTTTAGGTGCTTTCAATGTAGTAGTTAACTCAATGTGGTGCGGCAGGTATCTCCTATATATTAATATATATATATATATTAGTAATTAAGTAGATTTGTATATTAAATGCTCATGAAGTCGCCATGATGGTTAATAGATGGAGCCCACTCACTGGATTTCAGAGCGGTACACCTTTGTGGTACCATATCAGGTCAGGTCATGTCAGGTCAGGTCAGAGAAGTTAACGCGCACGTTCAGAACAAGCTGTTGTAGCGCACGACTGTCTTGGGCGCAGGTGTTGGCCTCAACCGGCTCCTCCGTCCAGGACAGGAAAGGGGTGGGGTGGGGGGAAGGGGGAACCGCCTGTACTGGCAGGTGCAAGAGAGCACCGGCAGTCCGTCCGGGGTCGGTAACAGGCGGAGGGGTGGTACCATGCGCGAATGCAGAGATTTTTACAGGGGGCGGGGACCTGGGGTCTAGAGCGAACGACGTTTATAGCGGGTCGCGTCCATCTTCATAAATCAAGGCTAATATTCGTTCCTCGTATTCAGCCTTGATACATGTCTTGATTTATGAAGATGGGTCGCGTCATGCTCCCCCAGAAAATTTATTGAACAATTGCGCAAGAGGGGCTTTGACTCTTGAACACGCGCCTGGATGATTCCATTCGGGGAAGGTGGGTGAAGGAGGCAGATTTGGTCAGTATCAAACACTGTCCAAACTGAAATTTGCGTCATTTGTAATTTGTTTCTTGTCTGTCTGGCCGCACGCGCGTGTCTAGATTCATTTTGAAATGTTAAAAAAAACATCAACGACCAGGGACGTCGTTCAATTAAATAACATTCATCTGATTTTACTATTTAGTTTCCCTCGGTTGACCCATTGGTCTATTTCCCATTCCTAAAAATGTGTCACTACTAATATATCAAAATGTATCAAAACGTTCAGCCAGCAAACGTTTCGCTAACGTTCGCGAACTATTTGATTGGTTCCCGATGTGTCCATTTGGTTTAACGTGAGGCGCCTAAGGCCCAAAACACACCAGCCCTAAGTTCAGCCAGCAAACGTTTCGCTAACGTTCGCTAACTATTTGACTGGTTCCTAACATCGCAATTTGGTTTACCGTGAAGCGCATAAACCAGTCTAGCGGACGTTTACCCGCTCGGTCTGGCTGAACGCAGCCCGGGTCTGGGTCTGGTTCTGGGTCTGCTTACCTTACTCGCCAGTCCCAAACCCAGACCCAGACCGGTGTGTTTTGGGCCTAAACCAGTCTAGCGGATGTTTTTCCGCTCGGTTTGGTTGAACGCAGCCATAGTACCGTGTAATAAAGTGCATTCCTTGACGAGAAAAACCCCAAACCCGTAGATTATTATGGGCACCATTTAAGATTTTACCATATTGACACTATATAAATTGACATGCTATATAAAATTAATCTCAGTCGAGTGATATCTACCAACCACACTCGATGGTGTCATAGCTAAGCCATCAGACATAAAAATGGCAGGTACTGGGCTCGCAGCCCGGCACCGGCTCCCACCCACAGCGAGTTTTAAGGAATCAATGGGTAGGTGCAAGACCACTAACACCGACTTCTCTCACTGACTACTGACCACTAAACCCACTGTCCTGGACAGTCAGAGCAGATAGTTGAGATGTGTGCCCAGGACAGCGTACTGGAACCGTAGCTGGTTATAAGCACGAAAATAAAGTTGAAACGAATAAAGTGAGAGCTGCTCTTAAACGCCGAAGTCTAAAATCTAAAATTAAAACCCTAACTTTTAGACGAAAAAAGCTGCTTATGTTGCAAAAGTGTCTTTAGAACGCTAGACAAAGCGTCACAGTTACCGTATGTTACATACAAAACAAACAAACAAACAAAAACCCCCCACCAACCCCGCTTTCCTCATGAATCGGTCAGTTCCTATAGCAACTGAAAAGGCGTGCATTAATCATTCATATTTTGAGTAGGCGTAAAGTAATAATAATAAAAAAAAATTGTCGAAAGAATTAGTCTTACAAACACGATTGTTTCTTTAGCAACTGAAAAGTCGTGCATGAATATTTAATATTAAAAAAATAAAAAATTGAAGGAGAACTTTGTTATGTGTACAATTAGGTCACAAGCACAATAATTATTGCACGGCGTTTTTTAATACGTATTTATTACTGTATATTCATGGTGTCTTATATGTATATCGCTAAAACGGAACAAAAGACACTTGAAAAGTTGTAATGTCACACACGCATGCATATACATGCCTACATACATACATACATACATACATACATACATACTTGATGCCACAATAGCTTAAAAGGTATCGTGGCAAGTCTGCAAAGTTGCGGGCGATTCGGTGCCTTAGGTTCGAGTCCCAGCAACGGCACGGGACAATTTGTGAGGCCAGAAAGGATTTAATTATCCCCTGCGCCAGTGCGTTAATATCTATGTATGTAACAGTCAACCTCGACATACATACAATATATAGATATCCATACATCAATACATACAAACATACATACATACATACATATATACACACACACACACACACACACACACACACACACATACATACATACATACATACATACATACATACATACATACATACAATGCATACATACATACATACATACATACATATATGCATACATACATACATACATACATACATACATACATACATACATACATCCATCCATCCATACATACATACATACATACATACATGCATGCATCCATACATCCATACATCCATACATACATACTAACAAACATATATATGTATATATAAGGATTTGGTTGTGTAGTGGTTAAGTAATCGGACTTCAGACTTTATAAGTTCTGGGTTCGAATCACGGAACCGATTTTCACCCAGAACTAGTTTTAACGGTTTAATTGGTAGGCGTATTTCCACTACACCGATTAACTAACCACTAATTCAACAACTACTAATCCAGTGCACGGTACAGACAAACAGCCCAGATAGCTGAGGTGTGTAAGTGTGTGTGTGTGTGTGTGTGTGTGTGTGTGTGTGTGTGTGTGTGTTTAGGACTGTGTGCTTCACACTTAATTGGACATAACCGGCCTCGGAGGTGTCGTGGTTAAGCCATCGCACATAAGGCTGGCTGGTAGGTACATGTACAAGGTTCGCAGCCCGGTATCGGTTCCCACCCAGAGCGAGTTTTAACGACTCAGTGGGTAGGTGTAAGACCACTACACCCTCCCCTATCTCACTAACTACTAACAACTAACCCACTGTCCTGAACAGACAGCCCAGATAGCTGATGTGTGTTCCCGTAACAGCGTGCTTGAACCGTAATTTGATATAAGCACAAACATAAATGAAATAAATGAATTAAAGTGTTTCTTTGTATTTATATAGTAAAACAATTATCCAAGGGACTATATTTCAAAAACGGATGCACTGAATGAACACCCACATCACCACCGGCCGCACGTGGCGATTCATGTTCCGTTCACAGAACACCCCTCGACGTAATCATATTTAACGTCGCTGGCGGCTCACGCGCCGCTGAATTAATGCAAAAACTAAAAACGATTGATTGGAATGAACCGAGGATCCCCTAGACACGCAAACAGAAATTCGGTTTATTAAGAGCAATAATCGACAGTTGACTTCGATTACGGAACCACGTGGTTGAGGAGGAGGGAGCCTCTGTTCTGGCCCCGGGGGTGTGGCGCCGTGCGCTACTGATATGAAGGCGTTCTCGTTGTCGTGTGTGTGCAAATCATTATTAGTTGTGACAATCACAGTCGATTGGTATCGATCTAGGAGTGTTTGGATGATAGATTAGTACAAACGACAAAACCATTAGTGCGTCAAAACTGTAAATCGGCTAAAACAAGGGTTGTCGCCTACCGGGTCCGACACATTTTCGTACCTCCCTGAATCCAAGGGCCATAATTCTAAACTCATAACTAAAAAATGGGCCAATCATTATGAAAGTCAAACTTGATCTGTAACTATATGATAAATGTACACACAAAATTTCAGCCCAATATCTTAAAGTCCCACGCCCTTAGTTTCAGCCCGCGAAAATTAATTCTAATTTTGGTTAATCTACAAAACTGTAACACACTTAGATCACGTTTTTATAAAATAGAGTGAAAAAGCAGGTTTTATATCGATAAATACCATGGGAATCCCCGTGACCCAATTACTTGAAATAATTTTGAAAGGTAGTATTCTGATGTCACCGGTAGATGTCGCTCGAAGCACAGAAATGCCTATGTCACGACAAATTTCCCAGAGTGCACACAGACTTGGGGTGCGTTCCTTTCACCTCTCCTGGGCAAGAGGACTGTTCTGTCCTATTGTTATTAGCAATTAGATGCACCGTTTATTATTGTTGGTAGTAGTAGTAGTAGTAGTAGTAGTAGTAGTAGTAGTAGTAGTAGTAGTAGTAGTAGTAGTAGTACAGTCTGTAGGAACCAGAGGTGAAGAGGCACTTTCCCTCCCCAGGACGAAAATGTAAGGTTTTTTTTTGGTCCTACTCGATTTAAATAAAGGTAACAATATAGCTTGTGCCCACCCCCCCCCCCCCCAACCCCACCCCAAGGTTGTATCCCCTCTCCAGATATCATAAGACTTAGCAAAATTATTGGTTTTAAGGGTTTGTAACGTTTTGTATTGAGATACTTACTTGTCTGAACTTTATTGTTAATGAAAATGTTCACGAACTGTGAAGAAAAACCTCACAAATGAACGACAAGCAAACGACAACAAATCGGATGTTGATTGCGCGAACCGTGCACGAGAAAACAAACCGAACCAAAATGATAACGGTCACGTGGTATACCAACGTCTATGACGTTGAAACGGGAAGATCCCCTCTAAAAATAGATTAGACCTCGTCTGCTCAACGGAAATACGAAAAATGCATTTTGTGGTATTACAAACACCAGGATTACCAGGATTACCAGGATTACCAAAAAACATTTCAGGTGAATGGAAATGTATATTCTAAATAATAAAATGTAAGTAAAGTGCAATTTTATTTGTGAGAAAATGGGTTTAATAGCGAAAAACAACGGCGTAATGGTTAACAACTAGGGCGTGTCCCTTTAAGGCATTGCAAACAGACACAGAGAAAAATAGACGAGAAACCTATAACAGCCCTCCCCCCCCCCCCCCCCCCCCCCCCCTCCCGTTGGACCGGTAGGGGACTAATAAAATTACTAAACAGAAGAAGTTTGTTTTGTTTAACGACACCACTAGAACACATTGATTTATTAATCGTCGGCTATTGGATGTCAAACATTTGGCAATTTTGACATATAGTCTTAGAAAGGAAACCCGCTACATTTTTCCATTAGTAGCAAGGAATCTTTTATATGCACCATAGTACAGACAGGATAACACATACCACTCCCTTTGATATACCAGTCGTGGTGCACTGGCTGGAACGAGAAATAGCCCAATGGGCCCCACCGATGGAGATCGGTCCCAGACCGACCGCGCATGAAGCGGACGCTTTACCACTGGGCTACGTCCCGCCCCAAATTACTAAATAGTACCAAAATCGTGGAAGTGTTCAACACAGTCCAGAATATAATTTAAAAAATGATATTACTAATGGTCTACCAAAATCCTACTTCTGTCCAAGATAGAGCCGAAAATTGAAATTTTGCTTTCTAGGTACTAAAAAATAACATTTGATGTACATAGTACATGTATATCAAAATTAAAACTTTCGGAGGGGCAGCATGCCCGCTCACCCATTAATTAACCCGATCCCTCCCTTCCAGTTCAAATATCCTTCCTACAGGCACTCGCTCGATGCGCGGTCGGTCTGGGATCGATCCCCGCCGGTGGGTCCATTGGGCTATTTCTCGTCACAGCCAGTGCACCACGACTGGTATATCAAAGGCCGTGGTATGTGCTATCCTGTCTGTGGGATGGTTCATATAACAGATCCCATGCTGTTAATCGGACAGAGTAGCCCATGAAGTGGCTACAGCGGGTTTCCTCCTTCAATATCTGTGTGGTCCTCAACCATATGTCTGACGCCATATAACCGTAATTAAAATGTGTTGAGTGCGTCGTTAAATAAAAACATTTCCATAATTTCCTTCATGCATGTTATATGTATCATCTATCACTGTCTATAGTTAAAGTTTGTTTTGTTTAACGACACAACTGGAACACATTGATTAATTAATCATCGGCTATTGGCTATTTGGTAATGGTGACACGTAATCATCAGAGGAAACCCGCTACATTTGTCCTAATGCAACAATGGATCTTTTATATGCATTCCCCACAGACAGGAAATAAAATATCACGGCCTTTGACCAATTATGGTGCACTGTTTGGAACGACACAAAAACCAATCAGTTTAATGGATTCATCGAGGTGGTTCGATCCTACGACGCAAGCACCTCAAGCGAGCACTCAACCGACTGAGCTAAATCTATAGAAAGAAAGAAATGTTTTTATTTAACGACGCACTCAATACATTTTAGTTACGGTTATATGGCGTCAGGCATATGGTTAAGGACCACACAGATATTGAGAGAGGAAACCCGATGTCGCCACTTCATGGGCTACTCTTTTCGATTAGCAGCAAGGGATCTTTTATATGCACCATCCAACAGAGAGGGTAGTACATACCACGGCCTTTGATATACCAGTCGTGGTGCACTGGCTGGAACGAGAAATAGCCCAATGGGCCCACCGACGGGGATCGATCCCAGACCGACCGCGCATCGAGCGAGCGCTTTACCACTGGGCTACGTCCCGCCCATCTAAATCTATAGATAATAACCATGAAGAATCTGTGATCTTGGTCAACTCTCGACACATCCAGATACACAGGTGCCAATAACCCTTATTGACAACATTGACCAAGAAAAATATAATATGTTTGTTTACACCGCCGCCGTCGTTTTCACCGAATCAAGATGGCTGTGGTAATTATATATACTAATCATTAAATACACTTGAGCCTCGCTGGACATCACCAGGAATAATACGAGAAACCGGATACATCCTAATGCCTCAAACTTCCGATGCAGCCACGATCCCAGATACACATTAATGTTGGTAACGAAGAAAATTTAGCCCTCTTAAGGCTGACCGTTTGTTGACTTGGCTACGGGCGGAAATCACAAAAATAGACACGGTTCCGTGCCTTAAAAGTGGCAGACCCTAGTTTGTAAACACTATGACGTATTATTATTATTATTTACTATAAAGCCATTTTTGATCATATAAATTAGAATAACTTACATTTTGTTATTTAGTAAATTATATTCATTTTTTTTTTTGCATACCTGAAGTGGTTCTGGTCATCCTGGTTTTTGCAATATCGCAAAATGCATGCTTCATAATTCTCAAAGCACACGTTCGTCTGAGAAGTAATAGTTATCAAGGCAAGCTCTAGTTTATTTTTAGACAGTATTTCCCCGTATAAACATCACCGACTTTAGCTTCTCTCTGGTATAAGTTTATTCAAATGTGTTGCAGGTTTGTAAATTAATTAAACTTAGTGTCCATTTACCTGGGTTGAAACTAGGGTTTTCGCCAAAAGACGGGACGTGGCTCAGTGGTAAAGCGTTCGCTTGGTGCGCGGTCGGTTTAGGGTTGATCCCCGTCGGTGTCCCCATTGGGCTATTTCTCGTTCCAGCCAGTGCTCCACAACTGGTGTAACAAATGATGTGTCATGTACTATCTTGTCTGTGGGATGGTGCATATAAAATACCCCTTGGTGCTAATCGAAAAGAGTAGCCCATGAAGTGGCGACAGCGAGTTTCCTCTTTCTTTATCTGTGTGGTCCTGAACCATATGTCTGACGTCATATAACCGTAAATAAAATGTGTTGAGTGCGTCGTTAAATAAAACATTTCCTTCCTTTAATACTTTAATGTGTACAATAAGGGAGGATCGAAAGACGAAACCACCCACCCAACCCCCGGCTCAAAGTAATCTTTATTATTTGTTCAATATGTATATGCCTGTACTTTTCATGATTAATTTTACTCGTAGAATGCAGGAAATTACCTGAACAAAAATTATTTGATTTGTTCCTAAATGTACTTTATTCAGCCATCTTCAATAACCGCCATACTCCATTTATTAATGATATTTTGTAAAGTTAATTAAATTATGGCAATGGTCCATAATTCAAAAACTAAAATTGCCAAGGGGGTTGACTTGGATTGCACTCCATCATGGTTCAATTAAGGTGATGCGATAGCTACATTTGGTTTCCAACAATTTATGTAATTTTTATTTATTATCCATTTTTAGAGAAATAAGGTCCTTAAATCCGTGACAGTATGCCTTTAATTCCAGCGCTGAACAAGGATGCCAAATCAAGTCATTGTATTGCATTCCACACATTTGAATTTAGTTTTTCCTTCATGCGTGGTAGCCCTATAATGTAACCGGTGGCAAGCATATGGTAAAATGACGTAAACAATATAATTAAATAAGATAACTCAAGTTTTGCTAGACACGGTCCGTGCCCGAGTACTCGAGTATTTGTGGAGACCCTAAGTACAATCAAACAAAAAATTGGAGTTATCCGATTTTCTCTAATAAGAGTTGGTGCGCATTCACCGCATTTTGAGACGCACCCGGATCATTACTGTTATTACTGCTATGGACGGCTGTGAACGCAGGAAGTCATTATTTGTTTTAGCTGTCTGTCTCATTTCTGTATTTCTGAGATGTTATAATTGACAGGAAATGACCTGCTATTAGCAAAGTTACGGCACCATCGTGATGGAAAATTATGTCTCTGAGACATTTATGTCGAAGTCGGCACTACGTTATCGAATCCACTATTTGCATATAATACGCCGATTCCAAATCGTCCCCGAGTAATATATAGTTTTAATTCCGTATCATGAAAAATTAGCTTTGTACCGAGTTCTCCACGATGGGCCATGAGGCATGACCAAACACGTTGACTAGAAGGAACTAAATTTGAATCAAGAAATCCACCTGCAATCACTAGCTCAAACTGAAGAAAACTCAATCTGATTAAAATTAGCTCTACTGGTCTCACCAGTAGATCTAACAGCATTGCATGGAACCTATACAGGTGACATTTCATCTATAAATAACAATGTAAATATCGACCAATTACACTTCTCCGTTTATAGCGTTTTTCGGGAGCATACAAATTCTAAAAATATCGGGCGAGACTATTTATGCAATAGGCGAACTTGTTGGTCTGTTTCAACATTGAAAAAACAGGGGGAAAAGTGCAGTAATAAACTCTGGATTGTATACTAGTATAAACAGATTTTATGGCTATACCATCACGGTTTTGTTTCGTCTTGAAACGAATTTGATATAAAATTGTATATTAAAATTAGTTTCCGACATACTTCATAATTCACCCGGTGTTTTTCTTTCATTCCTTCTTTCTTTTCTTTCTTTCTTTCTTTCTTTAACATGTAGCATTCAGATTCCAATATTATCTGAATTTCCGTTTCAAAATTCTCTGATGTCGTGGGCCTATATTTACACACACTTCACACACACCCCCCCTCCCCCCCCCTCCCCCCCCCCCCCCCCCCCCCGCCTTTTCAGCAAAATCAAATAAAAGCACGCGGTGGTGGATGCAATGACGTCATGGCCCACAGAAAGACGAAAGAGGCGATGGACAATAATTATAATTGCGGTGATTTAATGCACGGTTCGTGTCGTTACCATTGTCCTGCGCTAAAAGTAGTCTGTAGTTATAGCAACCGTGTTGACACGGCTTCGCCAAATCAAACAAGGCAATTTGGGAGTTTGTTTTAAAAAATCATTCTACGTGTGTAAAGGAACATTAACCGGCTCTAACAATTGACACGGCAAATTAATTGTCCACACGGTTTTTATTTGGTTTTTGTGTGTAAAAATGTAATTTAGTCGCGGGGTGCTCAATAGAGGCAAATGTAATATTGTTTGTTTTGTAGAGATAATAGATGACAGAGGGAATCTTCTGATTTAGAGCTACAAATAGATGTTTTATCTCTTCATTCAGAAATAATTAATATCATGTGGGGAAAAAACCGAAAGTTAATAAATATATCGTAATTTTTATCGGATAAATTGAGTGATTATCAGCCCTCCCAAATGTGAGTGTTGGCATTATCCTGACTTATCTCATTTGCGTCTTGATATAAGGTTAATTAATTTTCTTTCTTTTTTTCTTCTTTTTTCTTGTAATGTGTGATTACCGTTATATTACCGTCTGGCCGTTAGATACCATTTATCTCACAGCGAGTTGTTTTAAAATGTATCTAACGAGCGAAAGCGAGTTTGATACGTTGTTAAACAAAGAAAGAAAAAAAATGTTTTATTTAACGACGCACTCAACACATTTTATTTACGGTTATATGGCGTCAGACATATAGTTAAAGACCACACAGATTTTGAAAGGACACCCGCTGTCGCCACTACATGGGCTACTCTTTCCGATTAGCAGCAAGGGATCTTTTATTTGCGCTTCCCACAGGCAGGATAGCACAAACCATGGCCTTTGTTGAACCAGTTATGGATCACTGGTCGGTGCAAGTGGTTTACACCTACCCATTGAGCCTTGCAGAGCATGTTTAAAACATTTGTGCGTACTCCGACGTATGGTTTATACGCTAAGCATACGTTAGGCAGACGCTGAATACGCTAGAGATACGCTAGAGGTACGTGACTCCTAGGTCGAGTACGCTTGTCGTACGCTGACATACGCTGGCATGAAGGTGTACCGTATAGCTAGCGTATTGATAGCGCATTGATAGCGCATGAGTAACGTACTTCTAACGTATGTCTGACGTATCTGCAACGTATATAGACATCTTGGCGTATGCCTGACGATTGAGTAACGTAATTAACGTACAACTAGCTATGATTGGCGTCTGACCAGCGTATACACAGCGTATTGCCAGCGTCATACGCTAGCCATACGCAGAGTACGCAGGCCATAGGCTAACATTTCCTGACATTCGCTGGTCATACGCTGGTCATACGCTGGCCATACGCTACTCATACGCTACGCATAGGTTAAATACGGTAAGTATACGCACAATTCTGCATTTTCAAGGGCTTCTTGTGCGTATGAAAATTATTTAATGAATTTTCATACGCAACTCATACGTTTCTCTCATACGCTATAGTGTGACAGGGACATAACGCACGGTGTTCTCACCAACGGGTGTGTAAGAAAATACGATAAGTTCCATAATATGTTTAATTTACAGTAGCGTCAACCGATTTTAGGCGGCGGGAAGTAGCCCAGTGGTAAAGCGCTCGTCTGATGCGCGGTCGGTGTAGGATCGATCCCAGTCGGTGGTCCCATTAGGCTATTTCTCATTCCATTCAGTGCACCACGACTGACGCATATAAAAGATCGAGTACATTGATTTATTAATCAACGGCTATTGGATGTGGTCATTTTGAAACAGTCATAGAGAGGAAACCCGCTACATTTTCCCATTAGTAGCAAGGGATCTTTTATATGCACCATCCCACAGACAAGTTAGCACATACAACGGCCTTTGATATACCAGTCGCGGTGCACTGGCTGGACAGTCCTAGAAGTCGAGAGATAGGCGAGTTGGCCAACTTCGTCATTACAGTTGGTAGTCTGAGACTAGCATTATACAAAGACAAAACCAATTACTGTACCAAAAATCCGGAAATCCTTTTTGTGGTGTTCAACATTTATGTAACAAGGAGAAGGGAGGTATCATGAAATGCGTTATAAATATAATGTGGGGGAGGAAGGGGATGTTTGTCAAGAGTAACGTAATGGTTTTTTTGTACTGTACCAAAATTAGGAGAGTCTGGAAACTCTTTTTGAGGTGTTCAACATTTATGTAACAAGGAGAAGGGAGGTATCATGAAATGCGTTATAAATATATGTAGGGGAGGGAGGGGATGTTTGTCGAGAGTAACGTAATGGGTTTTTTGTAAAAAAACAATGTCATATTTATAAAGTAAAATGCAATCAGTCATGGCTATTTCGTTCCTTGACGAATGGTTGGTTGGTTTTTGTTTGTTTTTGTTTTGTTTTTGTGGGTTTTTTGTGTGTGTGTGTGGGGGGGGGGGGGGGGGGGGGGGGAGGAGGTTGTATTTAGTATTTAACACAAAAAGGAACAAGACAAAAAATAAATAAGTAAAAACAGAAAATCCCATTAATATGTTGTTCAAATTAAGTCATAATGACAGAAAGGATATGGTAAAGGGTTACATGTATAGCCAGGTCATGTGGCTGGCTCGTTTGATGTCGTACAATACTAGTATATAATTACCCTGGTTTTCAGTTAATATCACTAGTATCACTTACTTCTTAGTTGTAATATTCCAAGATGTCCAGAGCACAGAATCAAACACACCCTGTCTTTCTCATGGTCTCCTTTCTCTCTCTCTCTCTCTCTCTCTCTCTCTCTCTCTCTCTCTCTCTCTCTCTCTCTCTCTCTCTCTCTCTCTCTCTCATACCATGCAGGTCATTTCATTCTTTCGCAGATTTGGCTATTGCCACTTTCTTGCAACAATCTCAACTGGCGATTTTACTCAAACATTGTATTTAATGTCCTAATAAGGAGAAGGGGTGAGTGGGTCATCCATGCCATTTTTTTCGTGATTTTATCGATTAATAAATAGATCGTTCGATTGTATGACTGATGCACTCACTCACTCACTCACTCACTCACTCACTCACTCACTCACTCACATTCATGCATATAAGCTGTAACTTACCTGTCTTATCAGGTACACGAATTCCAAAACTGTAGGCAGGCCCGCAGTTCTTTTCAAAGTTATTCAGGTTGCTGTATCTGTCAGGGCCTGGCATTCGCTCTGTCCTCGTGGCTGCAAAATATAGTTTGTATTTATGAACCACTAAGGACTGTATAATTTAAAAAAAAAAAACACACACGCGCGCATGCACACACACACACACATGTAAGCACACACATACACATACACAAACACACACATACGCGCAAACACACACACACACACACACACACACACACATACATACACACACACATACACACACACATACGCGCAAACACACGTGGGGTGGGGTTGTGGTGGATGAGGGCGGGGGTGGCGGTTTTGTCCAGACCGGACATCGTCACAGTGATCAGAAAACAATAAGTTTGAATTTATGGATACGTGGATGAACGGACTGGATAGACTAGATGAATGGATAAATGGATGAATGGAGGGAGGGAGGAATTAATGGAGGGACGGACTGGATGGATGAATGGATGGACGGACGGACGGACGGATGGACTAGATGAATGAATTAATTGATGGATGGATGGATGGATGAATGGATGCATGGATGGATGGTTAGATGGATAGACTGACTGATTGACTTCAAATGAATGAATGAATGAATGGATGGATGGATGGGCTGATGGACGGGTGGATGGATGGATACATGGATGGATGCGTGGACGTATGAATGAATGAATGAATGAATGAATGAATGAATGAACGAACGGACGGACGGACTGGATGAATGAACGAATGGATGCATTTATGGATGGATGGATGGATGGATGGATGGATGACTGAATGGATGGATGGGGGGGAGACGGACGTACGGAGGAAAGGGCGGGCGGCCAAACAGATGAACGGACGGACGGACGGACGTACAGGTGAACATTATATGTACTAAATAGATGGGTGTACTAAAAGAGGACTCACCTTTCCTCAACTCTCTGGGCGAGCCTGGAAAGGCCGGGCAGCAGTTGCCTCTGCAGTTGAACGTGGTCGACTTGCTGTCTCTATTCCTCACACAGTGCGGCGCTTCCACCTTGTACGCCGCCGGACCCGGCGAGGCGTCCACTGAACAAAGTAATAGTACTTTTAGATTTGAATGCATGGGTGGGTACTAACGTAGCAGGCGAGGTGTACAGGGATTTTAGCAGCTGTAGGTGGGGTGGGGAGGGGTGGTCTACACTGTGGCGAGCGAAGTTTATAGGCTATCGAGATATGATGCCCCGGAAAATATACTGAAAATTTGATAAAGCAATGAGGAGTTTCGAACCCACCAACCCCCTAAAAGTTGCAAAAACCCACCCCTGTGCACGTGCCTGTGTAACCATTTAACCAGAATTTTATATGGGTGGGGGTAACCTACATTGGGAGGGGAAAACAACATTGTCTATGAGTCTATGAGGAAAATACATAACGTGGGTGGGGGAGAGGTAGCTTTTTTTTTTAAATGTAGCGTCTGTGATCCTACCTTCCTCCCCTATAATCAATTCTGGAACAACCCTGAACTTCTATTTATAACTGATTGTTTACTAACATTTTTTTTTTTTAATTTGTTAAACAATTAACTGACCTTAGTTGGACTACCACGCAATATAACAAAACTTGCAGACGCATACTCAGTAAACAATTTCACATAAAATAGCAGATTTAGGCGTTAAAAAATTCAGTGGCGGATCCACAAAATCCATTTAGGGGGGGAAATGACATGAGGCTGAATGCCAAGGGAACTTTGGGGGAGGTTTGGAGGGAGATCGTAAAAAAAAGAAGAAAATTAATATATAATAAAATTTTAAAACAAATTGAGGGGGGCGGGTCCCCTGACCACCTCACCGCCCCTCCCCACCCCCCACCCCCCCCCACCCCCCACCCCATCCCGCCTCTGAAATTGTATGTTTCCGGAACCCGACTCTACCTAAAAATGGTCGACCCTAATTGTTTCTTCAATGGGTTTTTTCCCAATGTTTTTGTTTTGTTTTGTTTGTTTGTTTGTTTGTTTGTTTTTGTTGTTTTTGTTTGTTGGTTGTTGTTTTTCGATGTTTTCCCAGTCAATTTCGACCGCTGTGTTTAAAGGGACATACTCTAGTTTCAACCCGTGAAAATTAACACTATGTTTAGTTAATCTACAAATCTGTAACACATTTGGATAAAGTTACAATTGAGTGAAACATTAGTCTGTGACTTTGAAATGGTGAAATACCCTCTAAAAATAGACTAAAACTCGACTCCATAATTGTTACTTCTCGGACGCACGAGCGTTTTTAAAAATACGAGAAATGCATTTAGTGATATTAAAAACACCAGGATGACCAAAAACACTTCGAATGTACGGAAATTGATAATCTAAACAATAAAATCTAAGTAAAGTATGATTTAAGTTATCAAAAACGGTTATAATAGTCAAAAATATGCGTTAGTGTTTAAAAACTTAAAAACTAGGATATGTCCCTTTAATATACATGTATACGCTGTACCTGGTATTTCGAAGGGGCGGTACTTCATGGAGACGCCGATGTTGGTTTTCGGTTGTCTCACGTAATACGAGGCGGGTGACGCTCCCTCATTTCGCACTGGGAAAAAACAACAACAACAACAACAAAAAACAGATAAAAAAGTTGAAAGTAAAAGTAAAGTATTTCAATTAAATAAGAGACCCTTTACAGTACTTATCACCATTTCCATAAGCCTACAAAGCGTAGTCTTCCTCCTTCTTTGCCCTTCCACATCCCCATCCCAGTCCAGCGGCTTAAGGTTACACACCACCATTAATTACTCCATGCAGTTCCATACAATTTCTATGTCAGAATACATTCTGTGAACAATACAACACTGTCGAGAGACTACTAATTTTAGGGAGTGCTCTCAACTGACATGTACCGTGTAAAAAATCAACATAGGTCGACCACGATTTTTTTTAAATTAATGGCCCCTATGCCCGACCACCGCTTCGTGTTGCTGTTATACAAGTGGCACCATACCTCTTGCACAGTTGTTATCAGTTAGTACTACATATAACAAGTTACTTCAAACCAGTGGGTTATTTAAATACTACAGAGGTCAACCTACGTGTAATCATCAAAGAAAGATTTCAAAAAGCAAATCAGAATTTTGTAGTATTTTTTTTTTTTATATAGTATTTTTTTTATAAGGAACTATTTCTTAAACCGGACTATATTAAGCTGCTACAGTAAGTAACGACACCACAAATGGTGGTGTGTTGCCTTATGGTCAATTCATACTTTGATTGCCAACCTCATGCGAAGCTGAAATTTAGGGTGGGTTTTTTTTCCATTAGGTATACGAAAAAGCGTTAAACGACATCGCGTCAAAATTTAATATGAACTGTGTTAAAATCATACTAAATTCACTGAAAAATGAGGTTTAGGTTTGAACAGAAGGACTGGGCGGGTCAACTACTCGCGGCGGGTCAACTACTCGCCAACAAGACTCGGCGGTGACGTATGAATCTAGCTTTAGGCCCAAATATCAACGGAATCGTTCACTTTTTTTTTTTATCTCAAGAAATCATCAAATTTGGCTTAGGTGTTTTATGGCATAGAGGACTCCATTTGAAAACGGGATCCCAAAAGTAGCTCCTGCTGATCGCCGCCATTTTGAATTGCAAAATGAATTTCAAAATGGCCGCCATCAGCCACAGTTTCTATTGGAAATTTGTTATTTTAGCCATGATTTTAAAGCTCCAATCTTCATGTTTTGATTAGCTATGAATCAACTGGTGGATAGAAAAAGTAGACCACAGACAGACAGAGATACGGACATACGGACGGACAGACGGACATACATACGGACATGTGGACAGACAGGCGGGCAAACAGACAGAGAGACAGAGAGACAGGCAGACAGGCAGACAGACAGACACATTGTTTATTGAAGTTTCACCTCAGTTATATATATCGACTGGTACTAATCAAACACTTAGAAACACCAACCAGGACCCGAACGGCGACCCGAACGGCCGTGCATACAAACTGTGACTAAACGTTTCATAAACACAGGGCCTGTTCAGCTTTGCAGATCTGTCTCAGAGGGTTTAATAATTTGCGACGGTCTTCGTCCGCCTGCGTCAGTTTGCGTCTATTGCAGATTTGATGGAAACCAGGTATGCTTCCATTCATTAATAATAGAAAAAAGTGACGGCACTTACTGGATTTACTGTTAGGGCCAAGAATACTTTTGGCTAACCCTGTCCCTATAGTTGTCTTGAGATCATAAGCGTTCGGACCCGGCGATTTCTGACGTTTTTCTGAAATAGAAAGCTATCATATATCGGGTGGCCCATAAACAAACCCACGCCGAAAAACAGTGGCGGATCCAGAAAATCCATTTGGGGGGGGGGGCAGTGACATGAGGTGAAATGCTAAGGGAACTTTGAGGGAGGTTTGGATGGGGGTCGTAAACAAATTTAAAATTAATATATGATAAAATTATAACTATCGCAAAATTTAGGGGGGGGGCGGGCCCCTGCCCCCTCCCCCCCCCCAGATCCGCCTCTGGATAACCCTACTCAATAAAGAATTACTTAAACAGTATCGAAACTATAACTTTGATATTTCACACCAATTACTACTATATGGTCATTTGTCATAATCAGTGAACATTGTAGGCCTATTAGTCAAATATTGTTAAACTGGCAACAGATTCAAAATTGTAAGTAAAAAAAATGCAACGCCAAAATTTTATCTTCTGTTTTTTTTTAACTTGAAAAGGTGGTCAATGTGTCCACCGTTCTGCTCACAGACTGCCCTCAAATGTTGTAGTTGTTTTTTTCATGAGAAAATCGATTTTCTGATTTCTTCCAATATGATTTCTTGACATTTCTCTCTTATTTTGTTTCTTCAGTTCATTCCTCGTGAATACTGTTGTGTCGCAAACAGTGGTAATAAATAAGTAGCTTTTGGCGTCGTATTTGTTTTTTATACTTACAATTTTGAATATTTAGGGTGGCCACTCGATAAATATGTTTTCAAATGACCACCGTCATCATTAACTTAATTTGACGTAGTGATAAACTCTGCTCCCCTCTTCTTAAGGCTGATATTAAAGTTTGTTTGTTTTGTTTAACGACACCACTGCAGCACATTGATTAATTAATCATCGGCTATTTGATGTCAAACTTTTGATAATATACTGACACGTAATCATCAGAGAAAACCTGCTACATTTTGCCTAATGCAGCAAGGGGTCTTTTATATGCACTGTCACGGGGATTCTATAATACCCGTAACTGAATAAAACACGATTGTCCAAATATCTCTCCTAACTGTATATCTATTAGATCTCTCTGTAACAGGCGGTATATACCCGCTTTGGCTCGTCTCTAGGTATGATCAGAGATACGATCTTATATAAAGTATATATTATTATAGCACGTTTAGTTCACTAGAAAACACAACAAAAACACAATACACTTTGGAATCTGTATTAACCTACGCTGACAAATGTACTGCCGCAGTAGTCAATTAATAACAACAATAATAACAACCCAGAACTAATCACTTAATTAGTTAATCTCTAGGTGTCTAGTTTACACAATATGCTAATCACTTCACCGTGACACAACACCCACACGTGTGATAATTGAGAAACGCTTCTAGGGGAACTTAATTAATAAAGGAATTACAACACTATTCCTAACTGGTTAATTTTTAATTAACCCTTAACTACTCATTCAGTAACCTTGTAACACAGAATTAATACTGGTACCTATCACAATAAAGACAATAACCTACAGTTTACCTAGGTCTTCTAGGATGACTGGCTAAGCTTTATATTACCAAATACTCGTATAATGTTAGA